>NC_051086.1:90901963-91144463 GCF_004664715.2 Peromyscus leucopus | reverse complement strand
GAGTTCTACATCTTGACCCACAGGCAGCAGAAGACTCTGTACCACACTGGGCGTGGCTTGAGCACATGAGACTTCAAAGCCTGTCCCCATAGTGACACACTTCCTCCAACAAGGCCACACCTACTCGAACAAGGCCATACCTTTTAATAGTGCCACTCCCTGTGTGCCAAGCATTTATATACATGAGCCTATGGGGGCCATAGCTATTCAAACACCACACAGGTGGAACACTGGAGCTAATCTAACCTGATTGGTGAGCTTCAGGTCAGTGAGAGTCCCATGTCAAGGAGGCAGACAGCCTTTTGGAGGTTGTATTCTGACCTCCATACCATTTGTGCACCCACACACACACACATTAGAGAGATTGGGGGCTGGTAAAGGAGAGAGAAGAGAGGGGGCAGGATCTTGCTGTGTTGCCCAGGCTAGCCCCAAAGTCTTGGTCTGAAGAGATCCTCCTGCATCAGCCTTCCAAATAGCTAAGACCACCACTGCATTTGATTTTGGAAGCTACTTGTTTATGTTTGAATAGATAATACATTCACCTGTTAAAATTTCAGAAGTTGCCAGGCAGTGGTGGCACACACCTTTAATCCTAGCATTCATGAGGCAGAGGCAGGCAGATCTCTGTGAGTTTGAAGCCAGCCTGGTCTACAGAGCGAGTTCCATGATAGCCAGGGCTACACAAAGAAACCCTGTCTCAAAAAACCAAACAAACAAAAAATCAGAAGTTATCTACTGTGTCATACAAAGTCCCCCCCCCAGGCCTCTCCCCAGGCAAAGGGAGATAAAATACCTCCAAAGGTGACACATACTCAAGCTTCTTTCTCTCTTTGGGCTTCCAGCAAAATCATGCACTGAGTCACTCAGACACTTTCTCTGCTTTCCACAGGATTCTTTTTGGACAGCGCCCATACTGGTGGGTCCTGGACACGGACTACTACAGCAACACCTCGGTGCCCCTGATAAAGCAGTTCCCTGTCACCTGTGAGACTGGACCAGGTGAGAGCCCCAGCCCTCACTGAGGTGGGGTGGATCTCATTCTTCATAGGATGCACCACATCCTTTGTGGATGACGCTGACCTTGAGGGGGCCTGAGGATAGCCATTGCCTCATTCTTTTGTCACAATTCAATTTGTCTTCCATTTAGTACAATTCCACCTTAATTCACGGCAGCAGGGCCTTCCATCGCTAGTTGAGAAATCTAAGAGACATTTCCAGGATTAAAGATACTAGTCCAAGACAGGCAGGGCCACACCCACAGGCAAAGGACTAGTCAGAGTAACTGAGACATAGCCCTGTATCCAGAGAGGCAAGAGAGATTGATAGGAGCCTGAGGACTTATTGTCCCTCCCAGCAGCCTGGCCTAGTGAACATGGCCCTGTAAGCCGACTGTCCCATCCCTTAAGTTACTCGAAGTTTTTGTCTTATTTGGGGGGAGTTGTGTACCAGTCAGCTCTGTCCTGCCAGCTGGCTCCCAAATAACCACACAGAGACTTATTACTAATTACAAATGTGCCAAGCGGTGGTGGCACATGCCTTTAATCACAGCACTCGGGAGGCAGAGGCAGGCAGATCTCTGTGAGTTCAAGGTCAGCCTAGTCTCCAAAGCGAGTTCCAGGAAAGGCGAAAAGCTACACAGAGAAACCCTGTCTCAAAAAAAAAAAAAAAAATCACAAATGCTTGGCTGATAGCTTAGGCCTGTTTCTTTTTTCTTTTAAGATTTATTTATTATTTAATGTACACTGGTGTTTTGCCTGTATATATTCTGTGTGAGTGTGTTGGATCTCCTGGAACTGGAGTTACAAATGTCAACTACCATGTGGTTGCTGGGAATTGAACCCAGAGCCTCTGGAAGAGCAGCCAGTGCTCTTAACTGCTGAGCCATCCCCCTAGCCCCACTGGTACCTTTTTCCAGCACAGCATGTTCATCTTGCTTCTTCCCTGTCTTCCTGAGACTTGTCGTGACTCTGCCCTTCTTCCCAGTGTCCTCTTAGTTGGCTCTCCCGCTGAACCTCTTCCTGCCTAGCTACTGGCCAGTCAGCCTTCTATTAAACCAATCAGAAGGCACCTTGGCAAAGATACATCTTCACAGTATACAAAAAGATTATTCCATAACAGGGTTGTTTCTTTGTTTTGAGGTAGATTCTCAAGAAGGCCAGACTGGTCCTAAACTCACTGTGTAATTGAAGATGACCTTGAACTTCTGATCCTCCTGCCTCCCCGACCCTCCTGAGACAGCAGGCATGCTAGGCTTCTGTGCATGCTAGACAAGTACTCTACCAACTAAGCCACATCCCCGGACCAACCTGCATTTGCTTAGTTACAGCCAGATAGGAATTGTTAGGTCAAATGACAGTTTTGTTTTTGTTTTTTTAAATTAGGAATATCCAATAAGTCTTTCCTAGAAAGTCTCAGTGCTATTGTCCCCTCCTCGGGATCCTCTCCCTGGCCTTCTGCTTGGATATTTAGTCTCAGAGACCATTGGTTTTCACTGAGGACCTACCATGTGCCAAGCCCTGTTCTAGATGCCTGAGATACCTTTGCTGGCAAACAAAGCAAAGATCCCGGACACAGAGCTGCGATTTGAAGGGGGTGTGGTGTGTCAGTGTGATCATAATAAATCAGTAAAGCAGAATATTAGATGATGATTTGAGCGCAAAAAGAAGAAAGGGAAGAGAGAAGGGGAGGTTAAGCAGTTAGGAGCACTGGCTGCTCCTCTAAAAAAAACACCCAGGTTCAATTCCCAGCATCCACATGGCATCTCACAGATGTCTGCAACTCCAGTCTCAGGGGATCCAAGCTTCTATAAATACTTGATGCATATGGTGAACAGACATGCATGCAGGCAAAACACACATACACATAATTTTTGTTTTAAATAGGACAGGAGAGAGAGTTTGCCCATGAGATTTCCTGGAATGCTGACTGGAGTAGAGATGAGAGAGCGGTTGGAAACTCTCCAGAGTCACAATTGTGCAGGGGAAGGGATGTGCTGATGGGCAGATGGAGATGTCCAGTTGTGACTAAATCGTACATGACTCCACAAGGAACTCTCAAACTAGAGATGTCTCTTAATACAGACCAGTTATGGGATACAGGTTATACCTAGGTATAGAGAACAACTTCGACCAAGATGGCTGTCTTCAGCCCAAAGCCATGCCCACAAAAGGCTGAGAGTTAAGGACAACCTACAACTCTGCTCTTAGCAGCTGAAAAACCATTGTTCTGTCTAGGAGGGAGTTTGGGTGGCAGATCTCAGGAATGAGAAACAACTGTAAGTTGGTCAGAGTAGGTCTCATTGAAAAGGTGAAATCTAGGGACTGGAGAGATGGCTCAGCAATTGAGAGCACTGGCTGCTCTTCCAGAGGTCCTCAGTTCAATTCCCAGCAACCACATGGTGACTCACAGCCATCATCTATAGCAGGGTCTGATGCCCTCTTCTGGTGTGCAGGTGTACATGCAGATAGAACACTCACATACATAAAATAAATAAATCTTAAAAGAAAGAAAAGGTGAAATCAGTCAGGCAGTGGTGGCGTATGCCTTTAGTCCCAGCACTCAGTAGGCAGAGGTAGTCCATCTCAGCGAGTTCGAGGCCAGCCTGGTCAACAAAGCAAGTTCCACAGTGCTGAGGGCTACACAGAGAATCTCTGTCTGGACAAAGACAAAAACAGAAAGAAAAAAAGAGCTAGGCGGTGGTGGTGCACGCCTTTAATCCCAACACTGGGGAGGCAAAGGCAGGCAGAGCCAGCCTGGTCTACAGAGTGAGAGCCAGGATAGGCACCAAAGCTACACAGAGAAACCCTGTCTTTTTTTTTTTTTTTTTTTTTTTTTTTTTTTTTTTTTGGTTTTTTGAGATAGGGTTTCTCTGTGTAGCTTTGCGCCTTTCCTGGGACTCACTTGGTAGCCCAGGCTGGCCTCGAACTCACAGAGATCCGCCTGGCTCTGCCTCCAGAGTGCTGGGATTAAAGGCGTGCGCCACCACCGCCTGGTGAGAAACCCTGTCTTGAGAGAGAGAAAGAGAGAGAGAGAAGGAAAAAAGAAGAGAAAGAGAAAAGAAAAGCTGAAATCTGAGTCAAGACTTCAAAAGACAAGGGAGCTGACCAAAGAAATTATGGGAGAAGAGAATGCCTGATACACAGTGTGGCCAGAGCAGAGTGAGAAGAAAACTAGGAGGGAACTGATGGTGGGCAGATGTGTAATATGTGCACCCAGTGTCCTGACTCCCGTGCAGTCTCCAGACTGTCCGAAACTACAAGAGCGGTGGATGACCTCTCTGGCTTTGCTGGCCACTGTACTGCCAGATCCCTTCACAATGCTTGGCTCATAGTAAGAATTCAGTTTGTTAAATACTGAATTATAGATAAACGAGTGGATAGTAAGAAGGATGGATAGTTAGATGAAAGGCATAATTAATGGATGGCTAATGGATGGATAGATGTGTGGATGGTACCTTGGCACTCTCTCAAATGGACACCTTTCCATCTTTAGTCCATTCATCTTTTTCCTGCTATTTAGGGAGTCCTTCTGGCCATGCCATGGGCGCAGCAGGTGTCTATTATGTGATGGTCACTTCTGCCTTGGCCATACTTCGTGGAAAGAAAAAGCCAACATATGGATTCCGGTAAGAACACACCACTGGGCACATGGGTGAGCAAGATGTTGCACACTCTGTAGCTGACAACAGTGTTGTTCTTCCTCCCCCAGCCAATTCTCACACTAACAGTCAGCACTAGTAAGAGTCATAGCACTTCTGTGAGTTAACATGGGACTCACGGAATGTTAGGGCCAGAGGAATCCACTAGAGTAGCCCTGGATTTAGACAACTAAAGCTTACCACCATGGACAGGAATTCGAAAGATCATCTAGAGCATTGACTCTCAACCTGTGGGTTGTGACCCTGTGAGACCAAGGATCAGATATTTACCTTAAGATGTATAACAGTAGCAAAACTACAGTTATGAAGTAGCAACAAAATAATTTTATGGTTAGAGGACCACAACATGAACTGTATTAAAGGGTTGCAGCATTAGGAAGGTTGAGAACCACTGATCTAGAGAGAGTGGCAGAGCTTAGACTAAATTATTTTATCCATTCATCTATGGGTTTGGATCCGGTATTCAAGAGGGACTTTGTGAATATTGTCTAACTACTATCACTGCGCTATAGCCCCAGCATTTAGGAAAAAACAAGTCAGGTGGTAATGGTGCAGGGCTTTAATGTGGGCAGGTGAATCCAGCATGGCCAGAGCTACACAGAAAAACCCTGTCTTGAAAAGCAAAACGAACAATGTCCCTTGTAGCCAGAGACTTCCTGCCTTGCCCACAGTCAGAACAAATCCTTGTCACCCTCCAGTCCCACAGCCGCTCAGACCCAACCAAGCAAACACAGAGACTTATATTGCATACAAACTGTATGGCGTGGCAGCTTCTTGCTAACTTTTTATATCTTAAATAACCATTTCTAGAAATCTATACTTGCACGTGCTTGTGGCTTACAGCATCTTCACATGCTTCTTGTGCTGGCGATCTGGCAGCAGTCTTTGCTCCTGTCCTTTTATTTCTCCTCTCTGTTAGTCCACTATCTTCCTGCCTACCACAGCCGATCAGGTTTATTTATTGATCAATCAGAACAACTTGACATACAGACCATCCCCAGCACAGCCAAGTGCAGACATCTCAGACCCTGCACTCAGCCATGGTCCTAATCATCCTCTATGCGGACCTGCTGGGTAACGCCACAAAGAACCAAGAAGGGCTCCCACAGACATACAGAACATCCACAGCAGTCTTTTTTGTATTAACCTGGAGTCATCTCATGGGTTAAAATAAACAGACATGAGATGTTCCTAACGTGGGGCCCCTAGGTATACAGTTAGAGTGTAAATCCTTAGTTATCAAACAGATAATAATACTAATAATAAATTATTGTATTATATTATAATTACATAATATATTATAATTAATATAATAATAAAATATTAATAATAAATTAAATCAAAGTGTTTTTTAAAGAAAAAAATCACATAAGCACAGTCTTAGTTACTTTTCTATTGCTTTGATGAAACACCATGACCAAGGAAACTTAGAGAAGGAAGGGTTTGGGGCTAGGTTCCAGGAGAGGAGTCCATCCACGGTGGCAGAGAAGCATGGCAGAGGGAACAGCTGAGAGCTCAGTCTCAACATGGCTCCAGTCTTTAAACCCCGCCCCCACTGACGTACTTCCTCCAGCAAGGCCACACCTCCTAACCCTACCCAAACGGGGCCAGCAGCTGGAGACCTAGTATTCAAATGTCTAAGAACACAGGGGAGATCTTACTCACACCATAACAAGCATCATGCATTTTTGAGCTTTTGAGCAGGACTCCCAGTTTCTAAAAGTTCCTCTGATGGCGCCTCAGTTTGCCAGGCTCCTCTGTCCCCACACGGGCTGCTGTCTTTGGTGAGGGATCGGCATCTGGGTTCTCAAGTGGTTGCCTATTCTCTTGCAGGTGTCTGAAGGTCGTCTTGTGGTTGGGATACTGGGCTGTGCAGCTGAACGTCTGTCTGTCCCGGATCTACCTTGCGGCTCACTTTCCCCACCAGGTTGTGGCTGGAGTCTTGTCAGGTATCGTGGACTCCTCCCCTACCCACTTCCTATTTCTTCTGGCTCTTCCTTGCTCAGCATGGCCTCCTCCATGCTGTCAGCCTTGCAGTGGTTTCAAAGTCAAGGGGGCGGGGTTAGAAGCTAAGGAAGGGCTTGGTCCCTAAACCAGCCTGAGGGCCTGAATTTGTTCCCATCATGCACTTAAAAAGCAGTGCGTGCCTGTATTCCAGAGCTGGAAAGCAGAGACAGGAGGATCCCCGGGGTTCACTTGGTGAGCCCCAGGTCTCAGGGGCAGACCATATAAAACAAACAAACAAAACCAGTAAGGTGGCTGGGCGGTGGTGGCACACACCTTTAATCCCAGCACTCGTGAGGTAGAGGCAGGCGGATCTCTGTGAGTTCCAGGCCAGCCAGGACTGTTACACAGAGAAATCCTGTCTCAAAACCAGATAGATAGATAGATAGATAGATAGATAGATAGATAGATAGATAGATAAATAGACAGACAGACAGACAGAGCCTGGCAAATGAAAATATGCTTGTAGAAGTTATGCCACACAACAAATTTGGGGTTGTTTTGACTAGAGAGAATAATGTCATCAACTGTGTGACCGAGGGTTTAAATTAACAGCTGAATAACTTCCGTGGAAGGAACTGAGACCAATAGATGGTTTGATGAGATGGCTCAGTGCGGTAAGACATTTGCTACCAAGCCTGACGCCCTGAGTTTGAGCCTGGGACCCACATGGTAGAAAGAACCAACTCCTGTAACATGCCCTTTGACCTCCACACAGGTGCGATGTCACACGTATGCCTGCCCACACATGTACAGACATACACATACCCCATAACTAAATAGATGTAGTGAAATTTAAAAGAAATAAAAGAGGACAAGTCTATCAAAACTGAATGAATGGGCTTGTCTGGCGGGAATGCACTCCGTCCCTGAGTATATGCAAGAAGAAACAGGACCCACCACACACAACAGGGAACTCAGATTCAACGGGAAGATGTATGTGACGCTATTCTTTCATCTGAAAGACACTATGTTGTATCTTTACACTCTCCGCTTTGGTGTGTGATTTAATTTCACCCGGTGGGATGATGGCCTGTTACCCGTTGCCACCTCTGTTTCTCACGGTGCTTTTTCCTGCACAGGCATTGCTGTGGCTAAAACTTTCAGCCACATCCGGAGCATCTACAATGCCAGCCTCAAGAAGTACTGTTTGATCACCTTCTTCCTCTTCGGTTTCGCGCTTGGATTTTACGTGCTGCTAAAAGGGCTGGGGGTGGACCTCCTGTGGACTTTGGAGAAAGCCAAGAGATGGTGTCAGCGGCCTGAATGGGTCCACCTCGACACCACACCGTTTGCCAGCCTCTTCAAAAACCTGGGGACCCTCTTTGGGTTGGGGCTGGCCCTCAACTCCAGCATGTACCGGGAGAGCTGCAAGGGAGAACTCAGCAAGTCGCTCCCCTTCCGCCTTGCCTGCATCGCGTCTTCCTTGGTCCTCCTGCACCTCTTCGACACTCTGAAACCCCCGTCCCAGAGCGAGCTGATCTTCTATGCTCTGTCTTTCTGCAAGAGTGCGGCAGTTCCCTTTGCATCCGTGAGCCTTATCCCCTACTGTCTAGCCCGGGTTCTGGGCCAGACTCACAAGAAGTCTTTGTAAGGCGTGGGGAGTCTTTGGCATTTAAAGTCAATGACCATGCAAAGGATTGGGGGCTACCAAGGCCAGAGGTGTTCACACAGCCCTGGTAACCCTGTCTTTCTTTGCTATCTTAACCAAATGCTCCAGGGCTGTTTGAGAAACCCTTGAGTGCTAGAAGTTGGGTTATTCTGGGATTTTCCCTGAAAACCTGTTTGCCATTCTCCCATCAGATATAGAAGAGCAAGCCCGGGCCGGAGATCCTGACTGAGAATTCTCTCCCTGTGCAGAATCTTCCCAGCTGGGAAAAGGGCACAGTACATTTGCTAGGAAGAGAAAGAAGTAGGAGGCGGGGAAGTGTTGCATGCATGAGCAAACCACAGGCCAGCCCGGGTCTAAAAGGCTTCAGTTCCGTCTGAGTCTTTAGACGACAGGACACGCTTGATAATGGTAGACCAACTTCAAGTGTGATGAGCAGTCAGCTAAAGGCAGCAGCTCTGCTTCCGGCTTTTCTGGTGCTTGAGTTCCTGGATGGCCGTGGTCACTGCACGAGTCAGAACATTCAGGCGTCACCAATTTCTCTGTCTCATCACGTCTGTCTCCTCAGTCTACGTCTGCATTCCCTCGAATCCTCCACTGGTTCCCTGCGCCTGAGGCTGGACCCTCAGATGTCCAGCAGGCGACTATGTGGTGGTGCTTTTTTGTAGGGTTAAGTTAAACTCTGAAATCTTGAGCAACAGGGTGAGGGAGAGCCAGGATGCCTCTCTCCAGAAGGTCACTCCGATGTTACTTTTGATTCCTGGAGCAGAAACAGGACTCCTTTCTCTAGCCCACGCCAGCCAAGAACTCATTCTTAGAGGAACAGCCAGCTCCAGCCTTCTCTGATCTGCAGAGTATAATTTCAAAAAGAAAAAATGCTGTAGCTATTTATTCAAAATTCCTTTTTTGCTATGAATTCTCACCTACACCAAGCACCCTGTTCCTAACATCATTGATAAGAAAACTACATGTGTGCAGTATTTTATTAAAGCAACATTTTATTTAAGAATGGAATCTTGCTTATTACTCTATTTTATTTTGTTTTTATTATTTGTCTTTTTTCTTTTATGTAGATGGGTATTTTGTCTGCAAGTATGTCTGTACACCGTGTGTGTGCCTGGTGCTTACAGATGGCAGAAGAGGGCATCAGATCTTCTAGGACCAGGGTTACAGTTGTGAACTGCCGTGTGGGTGCTGGGAATTGAACCCAGTCCTCATAACACATGTAAAATTGTCGAGCATAGCAGTATACATTTGTAATACCAGCAATGGTGTGATGGGAGGTGGAGACAGGTTGAACCTTAGCTTGGCTTATGAGGTGGGGTTCCAGGCCAATGAGAGATCCTGCCTCAAAAGGTGGAAGATGCTTAAGAAACAACATATGAGGTCACACACACACACACACACACACACACACACACACACACACACGCAGAGAGGGAGAGGGAGAAGGGGAGGACATGGTAGGAAAAGAGTTTTATTACGAGCTAAGAGGAGCTTTAGGACCATCTTCCTGGGAGGCGATTTCAGGGCACTTTATATAGGAAACAGTGATTGCAGATTGATGGGCACACAGCTGGAGATTTGTATTCAAATGACACCCATCTAATCACCAAGTAAGATGCTTTTCAGTTCTGCAGACCTCAAGAACAAAGACAGTTGAGCCTAGTAGCACAAGCCTTTAATCTCCACCACTCAGGAGGCTGAGGCAGGAGGATTGTTGGTTCAAGACCAGCCTGAGCTGCAGAGCAAGTTCAAGGCCAGGCTGAACGACTTAGTGAGACCCTGTATCAAAGTGAAAGAAGTAACAGGGCTGGAGAGATGGCTGCTGACATGCTATACAACGGACGGGCTCAGGTGGGGCAGGGTATCTCCCCGCAGGCTCGCTCGCTGATCGCTAAATTCACCTGATGACAATTACTGTGTCAGACAAGGGTCGGGTGAGGTGAAATGGGCAGGCAGGCCGACCACATGCTGGCCTCGGTGCTGAGTTTCAGAACTACAAAGATAGCGTTGGCCAAGACTGCGTCCCGGTTACCAGACCACAGGTCAGCAAGACCTCTTCTGGGATCAGATTGCGACTTCAAGGAGGGTGGGGCTGCGCCCGCTGCCAAGTGAGTGTGTGAGTGGGTGGGGCAGGACAAGACTAGTGACCTGCCGTCACCAGGGTTGGAGTTATAGGTAAAGAAAGCCAAAGGCAGCTCCAGGTACCCAGGAATGCTCAAGGAAGCAAGTTTCTGTTAATTTCTTTCTTCTTGATTCACAGTGGCACCTCCAAAGCCTCCCCCTGCTCCCTCACCACCACAACCCTGCATTGCCTGAGGCAAGACTGATTGCCCCAGACTCCTGGAATGTGTTTATTTCAGGACTTTTTTTTTTTTTCTTCCTACTAGTCTGGGGTTCTTCAGCTGGGGCCTAAGCCTGTCAGAGACTCTAATCGTCCCAGGAAAAAGGGTGTTGGTTCTCATCTGTCTGATCGAACCCCACAACTCAAGCTAGGGGCCCACGCTTGATGCTCCAAACTCTGGTTCCTTGCCAGAGGATCCTAGCAGTATGTGAAGCCCCCAGATTTCCAGTTGTGCCGCTGAGGAGCAGAGCAGCCCCAGACAACAATCATTAGCATGCTATGTGAGTTACCTTTCCGGTTAGCTGCGTCCTCTTCACATCACTGGGGAAGTTCCTATCATTTAACCTCCCATTACTTGTGCTTAGACACAGAGGGGCTGAGGAGCTAGACGCAATGGTGGGGCCAGTTTAACAATCAGGCAATCCAAGCGGGGCGGTGGTGGCAGCACACGCCTGTAATCCCAGAACTCGGGAGGCAGAGCCAGGCAGATCTCTGTGAGTTCGAGGCCAGCCTGGGCTACCAAGTGAGTCCCAGGAAAGGCGCAAAGCTACACAGAGAAACCCTGTCTCGAAAAAAATCCAAAAAAAAAAAAAAAAAAAAAAATCAGGCCATCTTGACACTAGAGAGATGGTCCCGTGGTTAAGAGCACTCACTGGCTGCTCTTCCAGAGGACTCAGATTCAGTCCCCAGCACCCACATTGGTGACTCACAACTTCCTGTAACTTCAATTGTAAGGAATCCTCTTGTGGCCTTCCTGGGCATCTGAACATGCTCCACAGGAGGGGATTCATGGGTGGTACTTGGTCGGCTGGAACCTCCAGCTCACTCCTGATTGCTCTGCAAAGCCCCATTCCTCTCTCCCCAAACCCCACCCTCTCAGAGAATCTTCAACAAAGAAAAGGCACCAAAAAGCCCAGTTCTGCATTCTTGGTGGCTGTGGCAGCTCCTCCCCTGACGTTGCCAGCAGCCCAAGTCCCCACCTAAAGCGGTCAGCTTTTGACCACATTTAGGCACAAACCCAGCTTGTGGAGGACACATCATCACCCCCTCGCCTACAGGGTGTATAAACTCCCTGCTTTAGTTTGGCCACATGACTTCTCCAGCCCTGATCTCTGGGGCTAGGGGCCTCACCCTGGAGATGCTTTGCTCAAATAAACCTGTTCTTTTACTTTTTCAGCTCAGCTTGATCGAGCTTACTGCGTCAGCAGAGAAACATATCACATTACAGAAAAACCTATTAGTACTGTAACCTGTAAACTGTTAAAAAAAAAAAAAAACAACCACAACAGCACATGGCTGGGGAGGTTGTAGGCCATGAGGAGTGACCCTATTATTGTTTTGCTAAGTGATCATGTCATCAGACTGCCTTTGAAGTATTTATGTTTATAACCATAGATCTGTGCTGCTGTCAGCCTTGGCCAGGGAAATTTCTTTTGCAAGGGGCACCACTTAACAGAGACTTATATATAACTAGTCAAAGTGCTAAGAATAAATGACTGTATGTAAATTGTCTATATTTGTAAGTAAATAGTGTCATGTCACAATACTGGTTGGTACACAAAAAGTAACTATGTGTTGTTATGGACTGAATATTTGTGCCACCTGTAATGATACAGCACACGGGAGGCCTTGGCAGCTTGGGCCAAGGTGCCCCGGTGGGTGATGGAGACACACCATGCAGATGCAGCGGCAGGCAGCGTGGAAGACTTCAAAGTTACTCATGCCATGCAGAACAGCATCCATGTGGAGAGTTTATTATAAGAAAGAGAGAGAGAGCTGGGCGGCGGTGGTGGCACATGCCTTTAATCCCAGCACTCGGGAGACAGAGCCAGGTAGATCTCTGTGAGTTCGAGGCCAGCCTGGGCTACAGGGTGAGTTCCAGGAAAGGTGCCAAAGCTACACAGAGAAACCCTGTCTCGAAAAACCAAAAAAAAAAAAGAAAAAGAAAAAGAAAAAAAAAGAGAGAGAGAGAAGGAGAGAGGGAGAAAGGGAGGGGAAAGGGGGAAGTGGAGGTGGAGGTGGAGGTGGAGGTGGAGGTGGAGGTGTGCACACCTCATGGCAAGAAAGGGAGGAAGAGGAAGAAGAAGGGAGGATCCTTAAAGGAGGCTTTATGTCAGAATGCAGGGCAGGTCCCCAAGGGGTGGACCAGAATGCCAACACCACCCCAAAACTCATATGTTGAAGCCCTAGCCCCTCAGTGTGATGGTATTTGGAAATGAGTTTAGTAAGTCATGATATAGATGGGCCTTGTTATAAGCTTATTGGTGGACACACCAGAGAGCTTGCTCTCCTTCTGTACCAGGTGCAAACCAAGAAAAAGCCCTCACCAGACCTGACCAGTTTGATATATGAATGATAAAAAGAAAAAGAAATAAAAAGGAAGGACATGACTGCTCCTAGGTATGGTGGAGGAGAAGGTTTATTGTAGATAAAAAGGGAGAGAGTGTCAGAGACAGAGACATCTGGGAAAGGCCAGAATGGACATGACCAGACTGAGCTGTGCCACGTGAGGAGAAGGGGGAGGGGGAGGAGTCTCCGATGAAGAGGGGCATCCTGGGCCAAGAGACTGGCATAGCCAAAATAGCTGAGTTGTATAGAGCCAGCGGAGCTGCAGGGAGGGAAGCCCAGGCCAATAGCTGGGCTGGAGAGAACAGGGTAGGGGACTGGGTGTATGCCAGCCAGGAGGGCCTTGTAACTGCAGAGACTGAGGGGTGCTGGGAGAACCTGGTGGCCAGCATCTGCTTTGATATATTAATGGAACCCCAGTTAGCTGTTTATCCCAGGTTTGAGAAGATCCCCTGACCTTGGGCTTCTGGCTGTGGAGGAACTATGAAAACCTAACTTCAGTTAAGTCCACTAGTCATATTTTGTCATAGCAGCTCAAGATGACTAGGATAACTGTAATTAATGAGGCAATTCCACATAATTTATCTGGTAATCAAGAGAGGTTTATTTCTGGGATAACTTACAGTCAATAGAGGTTGGTTACAGGATCCAAGAGAGGTGAGGTACCATCCAGTGGAGAACTCTGGCTTGGTCTCCCATCCAGCTTTCAGGACTATGAGGTATTCAGAAGGGGCCAGCTCGTAGCACCTCCAGTCTTAAGGGGCTCCCTCTTGGCCACGCCCCGGTGGCAGGTCATAGCAGGTGTGGCAGTTATCTGCCGTCACTCTGCCACTCTAGCGGCAGTGTTTCAAGGTCAAAGCTGGAACAGCTACCCACTACAGACTAGTGCCTGGGAGAACTCCTAGGTGAATGTGCGGGACAATTTTCAATGAGTTCATTGTTGGTAGTGGTGCTATTGGTCCCTCTTTTCAGTTTGTGTAAATTACATAAAGTCCGAGTTCTTTTGTGTGGTTAAAAAATGATAATAAAAATAACAGAAGGCCATAGTGGCAATACCGTTAGTCCCAGCACTCAGGAGGCAGAGGCAGGTAGATCTCTGTGAGTTCAAGGCCAGCCTGGTCTACAAATCGAGTTTCAGGACAACCAGGGCTACACAGAGAAACCCTGTCTCAAAAAACCAAATCAAACAAACAAACAAAAAAGGACTGGGCAGTGGTGGTGCACGCCGTTAATCCCAGCACTCGGGAGGCAGAGGCAGGTGGATCTCTGTGAGTTTGAGGCCAGCCTGGGCTACAGAGTGAGTTCCAGGACAGGCACCAAAACTACACAGAGAAGCCCTGTCTCAAAAAAAACAAAAAACAAAAACAAAAAAGGGGGGGGGGCTGGAGAGATGGCTCAGCGGTTAAGAGCACTGGCTGTTCTTCCAGAGGTCCTGAGTTAAATTCCCACCAACCACATGGTGGCTCACAACCATCCGTAATGAGATCTGGTACCCTCTTCTGGCCTGCAAGCATGCATGTAGGCAGAACACTGTATACATAATAAATAAATAAATCTTTAAAAAAAAAAGGAAGAAAAAAAATTTAAAAAAACGATACAACTCACATAGCATGAAGTACACTCATTTAAAGTATACAGTAGAAGCTGGGGGTGTGTGTAACTCAATAGTAGAGCACTTGCCCAGCATGCAAAAAATAAAACAAAATAATTTATTTTAATGTAGAGAGTTTCATGGGTAAAGATGCATGCCACCTGTTGGGTCTCAAACACAGACAAATGGCTGACTAAGGTGCTTGTTAGCAGAGCCTTAATTGCCCCCTTAACCATGAACACTCCAGCCGGGCTGGGCTGGGCTTCCCTCCCCAGAGCTCCCCTGGCCCTAGATAACTCAGCCTTTTTGGCTACTCCACTCTCTTGGCCTCCTGCTCTCTTGGTCCTGGCTCCTGGCTTGGTCTCCTGGCTTCATGGCCTTCCCATTCCCCTTTCCCCCTCTCCTCACATGACTCTGATCCTGCAGGCAAGGTCCTATCTGGCCTTTTGCAGATACCTCTTCCTCTTACACTGTTCCACATATCTATAATAAACTTTCTCCATGCGTCAGGAGTAGTTATGTCCTCCTTTTTTATTTCTTCTTTTCATTCACCACCAAGCTGGAGTTCAATCCCCAATCCCCAGGACCCACTCCTGCTGGTTGTCCTCCGATTTCCTTAAACAGGGCATGGCATGTGTGAGCCCACACATACACACACTAAATACATTCATGTAAATTTTCTTTGTTGTTTTGTTTCAAAACAGGGTTTCTCTGTGTAGAGCTTTGGAACCTGTCCTGGAACTCACTCTGTAGCCCAGGCTGGCCTCGAACTCACAGAGATCCGCCTGACTCTGCCTCCTGAGTGCTGGGATCAAAGGCATGTGCCACCACTGCCCAACTAAATATAAATTTTTTTTAAAGAATTAAAAATAAAACCTACAAAGGTGGCATCTTAGTTGGAGTTACTATTGCTGTGATGAAACATCATGACCAAAGGCAACTTGGGGAGGAAAGGGTTTATTTCACTCACAGTTCCATAGAACTTCTCAGCACCCCATGGAACCTTCTCAAAAATTGACCACATGCTTGGTCACAGAGCAAATCTCAACAGATACAAAAACATTGGAATAACCTCCTGTAGCTTATCGGACCACCACGCCTTAAAGTTAGATTTCAACAACAACAAAAATTATAGAAAGCCTACAATCTCATGGAACCTGAATAATGCCCACCTGAAACACCAATGGGTCAAGGAAGAAAGAAAGAAAGAAATTAAAGATTTCCTAGAATTCAATGAAGATGAAAGTACAACATACTCAAACTTATGGGACACTATGAAAGCAGTGCTCAGAGGAAAATTCATAGCTCTAAATTCACACATAAAGAAGACAGAGAAATCTCATACCAATGACTTAACAGCACAAACTGAAAGCTCTAGAACAAAAAGAAATAAACTCACCCAGGAGAAATAGATGCCAGGAAATAATCAAATTGAGAGCTGAAACCAATGAAATAGAAACCAAGAGAAAAATACAAAAAGTCAATGAAACAAAGAGTTGGTTCTTTGAAAAAATCAACAAGATAGACAAACCCCTAGCCAAATTAACCAAAAGGCAAAGAGAAAGCACCCAAATTAGCAAAATCAGAAATGAAAAGGGAGACATAACAACAGACATTGAGGAAATCCAGAGGATCATCAGGTCATACTTCAAAAAATGTGTACTCCACAAAATTGGAAAATCTGGAAGAAATGGACAATTTTCTGGATAGATACCACATACCAAAGTTAAATCAAGACCAGATAAACTATTTAAATAGACAAATAACCCCTAAGGAAATAGAAACAGTCATCAAAAGTCTCCCAACCAAAAAAAGCCCAGGACCAGATGGTTTCAGTGCAGAATTCTACCAGACTTTCAAAGAAGAACTAATTCCAATACTCTTCAAATTGTTCCACACAACAGAAACAGAAGAAACATCACCAAACTCTTTTTATGAGGCTACAATTACCCTGATACCTAAACCACACAAAGATGCAACAAAGAAAGAGAATTACAGACCAATCTCCCTCATAAACATTGATGCAAAAATACTCAACAAAATATTGGCAAACTGAATCCAAGAACACATCAAAAAAATTATCCACCATGACCAAGTAGGGTTTCATCCCAGGGATGCAAGGATGGTTCAACATATGAATATCTGTCAATGTAATACACCATATAAACAAACTGAAAGAAAAAAACCACATGATCTTCTCATTAGATGCTGAAAAGGCCTTTGACAAAATCCAACACCCCTTCATAATAAAGGTCTTAGAGAGATCAGGAATACAAGGAACATGCCTAAACATAATAAAGGCAATTTACAGCAAGCCAACAGTCACCATCAAATTAAACGGAGAGAAACTCAAAGCGATTCCACTAAAATTAGGAACAAGACAAAGCTGTCCACTCTCCCCATATTTATTCAATATAGTACTTGAAGTTCTAGCTAGAGCAATAAGACAACAAAAGGAGATCAAAGGGATACATATTGGAAAGGAAGAAGTCAAACTTTCACTATTTGCAGATGATATGATATTATACATAAGTGACCCCAAAAATTCTACCAGGGAACTCCTACAGCTGATAAACTCCTTCAGTAAAGTGGCAGGATACAAGATCAACTCAAAAAAATCAGTAGCCCTCCTATACACAAATGATAAAAGGGCTGAGAAAGAAGTCAGAGAAACATCACCCTTTACAATAGCCACAAATAATATAAAATACCTTGGGATAACACTAACTAAACAAGTGAAGGACCTTTTTGATAAGAACTTTAAATCTCTAAAGAAAGAAATTGAAGAAGATATCAGAAAATGGAAGGATCTCCCATGCTCATGGATAGGTAGGATTAACATAGTAAAAATGGCAATCTTACCAAAAGCAATCTACAGATTCAATGCAATCCCCATCAAAATCCCAACACAATTCTTCACAGATTTGGAAAGAAAAATACTCAACTTCATATGGAAAAACAAAAGACCCAGGGTAGCTAATAGAATCCTGTACAATAAAGCAACCTCTGGAGGCATCACCATCCCTGACCTCAAGCTCTACTATAGAGCTATAGTAATAAAAACAGCTTGGTACTGGTATAAAAACCGACAAACGGACCAATGGAATCGAATTGAAGACCCTGACATTAATCCATGCACATATGAACACCTGGTTTTTGACAAAAAAAAAAAAAAAAAGCCAAAACTATACAATGGAAAAAAGAAGTATCTTCAAAAAATGGTGCTGGCATAACTGATGTCAATATGTAAAAGATTACAAATAGATCTATATCTGTCACCATGCAAAAAACTCAAGTCCAAGTGGATCAAAGACCTGAACATAAATCCAGTTACACTAAACTTAATAGAAGAGAAAGTAGAAAGTACTCTTGAACGAATTGGCACAGGAGATCACTTCCTAAATATAACACCAGCAGCACAGACACTGAACACAACAATTAATAAATGGGACCTCTTGAAACTGAGAAGCTTTTGTAGGGCAAAAGACATGGTCAATAAGACAAAAAGACAGCCTACAGAATGGGAAAAGACCTTCACCAACCCCACATCTGACAGAGGACTGATCTCCAAAGTAAATAAAGAACTCAAGAAATTAGACATCAAAATACTGAACGATCCAATTAAAAAATGGGCTAAAGGGCAGTAGTGGCACACGCCTTTAATCCCAGCACTAGGGAGGCAGAACCAGGCGGATCTCTGTGAGTTCCAGGCCAGCCTGGGCCACCAAGTGAGTTCCAGGAAAGACGCAAAGCTACACAGAGAAACCATGTCTCGATAAACCAAAAAAAAAAAAAAAAAAAGGGGGGGGGCTAAAGAGCTAAATAGAGAATTCTCAACAGAAGAATCACAAATGGCTGAAAGAAATGCTCAACATCCTTAATCATCAGAGAAATGCAAATCAAAACGACACTGAGATACCACCTTACACATGTCAGAATGGCTAAGATCAAAAACACTAATGACAGTCAATGTTGGAGAGGATGCAGAGCAAAGGGAACACTCCTCCACTGTTGGTGGGAATGTAAACTTGTACAACCACTGTTGTACAATCAGTATGGTGGTTTCTCAGAAAATTGGGAATCGATCTACCTCAAGACCCAGCCATACCACTCTTGGGCATATACCCAGGGAATGCTCAATCATACCACAAAGATATATGCTCAGCTATGTTCATAGCAGCACTATTTGTAATAGCCAGAACATGGAAACAACCTAGATGTCCATCAACTGAAGAATGGATTAAGAAAATGTGGTACATATACACAATGGAGTACTACTCAGCAGAGAAAAACAATGACAACATGAAATTTGCAGGCAAATGGATAGAACTAGAAAAAAATCATCCTGAGTGAGGTAACCCAAACCCAGAAGGACAAACATGGTATGTACACACTCATAAGTGGATTCTAGATATAAAGCAAAGAACAATCAGACTGCAACCCACAGAACCAGGGAGGATATATAGCAGGGGGGACCCTAGGATGACTGTGGCTTATAATAAGTTTTGGTTTTACTAACTACTGGGCAAGCCTCAATCAAACATTTCACTATTAGGATAAGAATTTATACTGTATCAAGCTGATAATAGAAAAATTAATTAATTAATTAAAAAAGAATTAAAAATAAAACCTACAAAGGTGGCATCTTAGTTGGGGTTACTGTGATGAAACATCATGTCCAAAGGCAACTTGGGGAGGAAAGGGTTGGTTTCACTCACAGTTCCATAGAACAGTTCATCATCAAGAGCAGTGAGGGAGCCAGGCAGTGGTGGCACATGCCTTTAGTTCCAGGACTCGGGAGGCAGAGGCAGGTAGATCTCTGTGAGTTTGAGGCCAGCCTGGGCTACAGAGTAAGTTCCAGGAAAGGTGCAAAGCTACACAAAGAAACCCTGTCTCAAAAAAAAAAAAAAAAAAAAAAAAAGAGCAGCTAGGACAGGAACACAAACAGGGCAGGAACCTGGAGGCAGGAGCTGATGCAGAGGCCATGGAGGGGAGCTGCTTACTGGCTTGCTCATCATGGCTTACTCAACCTGCTCTCTTACAGAACACAGGACCACCAGCCCAGGGATGGCACCACCCACAGTGGGCTGGGCCCTCCATCATCAATCACTAATTAAGAAAACGCCCTACAGGCCTGCCTACAGTTTGTTCTTATAGAGACATCTTTTTTTTTAATTGAGGTTTTTTCCTCTCAAATGACCTTAGCTTGTATCAAGTTGACATAAAGTTATCCAGACAGGTGAGTATTGCTGTTGTTAATTTGTTCTTTTTTTTTTTTTTTTTTTTTTTTTTTTTTTTTTTTTTTTAGACAGGATCTCACTGTGTAGCCTTGGCTGGCCTGAGCTTGCTATGTTGACCAGGCTGACATCAAATTCACCTCCTGAATGCTAGGATTAAAGGCATGCGCCATGTTGGGTGGGTATCCATTTTGTTACACATAAGTAATATTTCACAGTAGGGATATGCTATGCTTGGTTGGCTTATGACTCAGTTGGTGGATGTGTGGGTTTCTCCCACTTTGAGCTTATTGCGAATAACACTGCTATGAATATTTGCACAGCTGTGTGATGTCATGTCTCTTGGGAGTACCCTTAGGAGTGGAAATGCCTGGTCCTATATTTAACCTTGTAAGGAAGTGCCAGTCTGTCTGTGGTTTTGCCTCCTCTCTTAATTTTCCTGGATCACACCTAGATCAGTACTCTTTCCACTTCTTTGCTTGGGAAAGATGGGTCATGGAATCCCGTGTGAACTCCTCCTCCTTTCACCGGCAATGGATTTGCTGTTCCGCTCTCAGGGCCAAGGCCGTTTCATGTGAGGACCCATCTGGACATTGGAAGTTCCAGCCCTAATCAATTGAGTAGCTGTCTGTAACCTGTCAGAAGATGAAGACGGTTGGTTGAAACCTATCGCTTTAGCAGCTGAATGATTAGTATTTATCGTATTTATATGATTTTATTCTGTAGTAATTGCTGAAGCAGACAGACGCATTGGAGGCCTGTGCATGTAGACAAAATAGGAGGGTAGCGTTAGTGACTAAGAGATCGTCAGAGGCCTCTTGAGATGGGAGAGAATCTTCTGGTGCTTTTTTTTTTTTTTTAAAGAAAGAACTGACTAGAAATGGGATGAAGGAGCAGTCAACCAGAAGTCACTCCTATCAGGAAACTAAGGATGTAATTCATTTAGACCAGACGCTAGCTAGCAACTGCTGAAGCCATGAGTGATGGACAGCTGAAAGGCCCAGAGCAAATTTCAGCATGAAAGGTTCAAAAGCTGTTGGAAGTAGGACCTGTATCAAGGCTGGGCAAGGTCATTCAGCATGGGGAACAAGTTCCCAAAAGCCAGCTAAGCACCAGGGACAGGTCCTGACCTCACTGCTAGGAGCCTAACAAACACAAGGGAATGGGAGGAGAGGAGGGAGGGGAAACTGGTCAGTTTGTAAAATGAATGAAAAAAAAAAAAAGGTTAATTAACAAAAAAGCTGTGTGGCAGTGTTGTTTGTTTGTTTGTTTGTTTGTTTGTTTTTCCAAGACAGGGTTTCTCTGTGTAACAGCCCTGGCTGTCCTGGAACTCACTCTGTAGACCAGGCTGGCCTCGAACTCACAGAGATCCTCTTGCTTCTGCCTCCCAAGTGCTGGGATTAAAGGTGTGTGCCACCACCACCTGGCTTCTTCTTCTTCTTCTTCTTTTTTTTTTTAATGTGGTCACTGTTAATTCTATTGATGTTTTCTTTTTCTTTTTATTTATTTTTCACCATTCCATAGATACAGAAATTGAGACCAAGAAACTAAGTATACTGGTGCATGTCTGTATTCCCAGCGCTGGGGAGGCTGAACCAGGATGACTTTGAGTTTGAAACCAGCTTGGACTACACAGCTAGGTCAAGCCAAACATGAGCTACACAGTGAAACCCTATTCCCAAAGGAGAGAGGAAGAGGGGCAGGAAAAGAGAGAGGGGGAAGGAAGGAAGAAAAGGAGAGAGAGAAAGAAAGAAAGAAAGAAAGAAAGAAAGAAAGAAAGAAAGAAAGAAAGAAAGAAAGAAGGGAGGGAGGGAGGGAGGGAGGGAGGGAGGGAGAGAGGGAGGAAAGAAGGAAGAGAAGTTGAGGCCAAAGTGGTACAATGGCAGACCTAAGTCACAACTCTAACTTGTCCCCGAGTCACCTGGTTCTTAGCCCTGAGCAGTCTCCCCTCTGCCAGAGTTTCTCTATGTAGCTCTGGCTGTCCTGGAACTCACTCTGTTGCTGTGGGATGTTCTGTATGTTAAATGTGTTGCTCTGGTTAGTTAATAAATAAAACATTGATTGGCCAGTAGCCAAGCAAGAAGTATAGGTGGGACAAGGAGAGAGGAGAATTCTGGGAAGTGGAAGGCTGAGGCAGAGAGACACTGCCAGTTGCTGCCATGAAAAGCGAGATGTAAGGTACCACTAAGTCACGAGCTACATGGCAACTTATAGACTCATAGAAATGGATTAATTTAAGATATAAGAACCAGATAACAAGAAGCCTGCCACGGTCATACAGTTTGTAAGCAACGCAAGTCTCTGTGTGTTTACTTGGTTGGATCTAAGCGGCTGTGGGACTGGTGGATGAGAGAGATTTGTCCTGATTGTGGGCCAGGCAGGACTGGAGAAAAACTCTAGCTACACTCTGTAGATCAAGCTAGCCTCGAACTCAGAGAACCTCTGCCTCCGCCTCCCGAGTGCTGGGATGAAAACCGTGTACTACAACATTCCGGCAGAGCAGCCTTTCAATATTTCCTATATGCTATCTTCTTGCGTTCTTTGCTCTTCTTGTCCCACAGTCATGGTCTTCAGATCAGCTCCCCAAAACTTCAAAATTCTAATATTAGGAAACTGGTCAGGCTTATTTCACTCTGCCCTCCCCACCACAGAATGAACAGTTAGCTGGGCGGTGGTGGCGCATGCAAACAGTTGAAGTCTGGTACAATGTATACGTGTGTGTGTGTGTGTGCGCGCGCTGCGCGCGCTGGCGCGCACACACACACACACACATATATATATATATATATATATATATATATATATATATATATATATATATATATATATAGTGTTATGCTATGAGTGTTTTGCCTGCATGTATGTCTGTGTACCATGTGTGTGCAGTGCCTTCAGAGGCCTGAGGAGAGTGTTGGATCCCCCAGAACTGGAGTTACAAACAGCTGGGAGCTGCTGTGTGGGTGCTGGGAATCAAACCCAGGTCCTCCGGAAGTTAAGCGCCAGTGCTCTCAACTGCTGAGTCACCTTTCCAGTTGGGTCCAGTCCTTTATCATCGACACTATTGTTGCATGAACTTTTCCCGGGGAGATGTGGTGTCTGCTCTCCACCAATGACTGACCAAAGTATGATTCCACTGAAATCCAATGTGGGAGAGCCGGGGTGCTTGGTAGGCTTGCTCACAAAGCATGTGTGAGGAGTCACAGGAGTGTAGGTGATTGCCGAACACCCACAGTGCTAGAAAGTCTCACCCCAGAATGAACAACAACAACAACCACATAGATACACAGATGGAGCCCTCCTTCAGTTAACCATCCACAGTCTGTACACCCTATCACCTCCCCCTCCTTCAGTAGTTAACCATCCACAGTCTGTACACCCTATCACCTCCCCCTCCTCCAGTTAACCATCCACAGTCTGTACACCCTATCACTTCCCCCTCCTTCAGTAGTTAACCATCCACAGTCTGTACACCCTATCACCTCCCACAACCTCGAGACCAATTGTGCTCAGGCAGAATAGCACATGGATGGAAGAGAGCTGTGGGAAGGAGTAGCTGGAATGTTAAGTGAGTGTTTAAGAGTCTCCCCATCCCTCCTCTGTGGCAGAATGTCAACAGGCCCAATCTTGAGGATCTCTTGCAAGGAGTCACAACTGCTCTGATGAAGGCGGCAATGATGTTCTGCCTGGAGGACAGCATTCTACAACTCCTGTCTCTCCGAAAGTGGGACAAACAAAATTCCTTCATCTTCTCTATGAACCAGTTCCATATTCCTTGACTGAGGTGTGTCATCTTCTAGTGGTATGAGTTTCATCCTTTCATCTCTCTCCTTCCCTTAAAATCTGCCTTCAATCCACTGAATCCACCTTCATCTTGAAGACAAATGAGCCTTTCAAGAAATATAAGTTGGCAGCTGGGCGGTGGTGGCACACGCCTTTAATCCCAGCACTCGGGAGGCAGAGCCAGGCGGATTTCTGTGAGTTCGAAACCAGCCTGGGCTACAGAGTGAGTTCCAGGACAAGCTCCAAAGCTACACAGAGAAACCCTGTCTCAAACCCCCCCCCAAAAAAAGGAAAAGAAATATAAGTTGGCGTAATTGATTTAATAACCCAAGCAGCATAAATTAGCTTTCTTTGTTGGGTGGGGTGATAGCTGTCTTCACTATCAATTTGACTGGGTTTGGAGTCACCTAGGAGATACGCCTCACAATGTTTCCGGAGAGGTTTAACTGAGAGGAAAGTCCCACCCTGCCTTTGAATGGCGCTATCCCCTGGACTGGGCTCTAATAAGGGGAAACCAGGGGCCTGGGTAAAAGTGCCTGCAAGAATCTGAGTTTGAATCCCCAGAACCTGTGCAAGGTCAGTCTTGGTGGCACATTTTTGTAACCCTGGTGTTCCTAGATAGAGATGGGAGACAGAGTCAGTAAATTCCCTAGAAGCTCCGGGGCCAGCAAGCTTAGTATGTGCAGAAGCAAACAGCAAGAGACCCTGCCTCAAATAAGGTAGAAGGTACTGACCCCTGAGATTGTCCTCTGACTTCCATATGCACACCAGGCCACTCAGGTGCCTGAAATCACTGGCAACAACATGTACATATACACACACACAGGACTTCGTTTTGAGACAGGGTTTCTCTGTGTATTCCTGGCTGTCCTGGAACTTACTCTATAGACCAGCCTGACCTTGAATCACAGAGATCCACTTGCCTGTGCTTCCCAAGTGCTGGGATTAAAGGCATGTGCTCCCTGCTCCCCAGGCATTTTGGTTTTGTTGTTGTTTTGGTTTGGTTTGGTTTGGTTTTTTTGTGGGTTTTTTTTTTGTTTTTTGTTTTGTTTTGTTTTTTCAAGACAGGGTTTCTCTGTGTAGCTTTGGAGCCTGTCCTGGAACTCACTCTGTAGACAGGCTGGCCTCAAACTCTCTGGCTCTGCCTCCTGAGTGCTGGGATTAAAGGCGTGTGCCACCACAGCCTGGCTGGCGCTTTTTTTTTTTTTTTTTTTTTTAAGAAAAGAAAAATGAGAGAAAGTGTGTTAAACAGCAGCATTCATCTCTCTCTGCTTCCTGATTTCGGACATGATATGTCCCATCACCTCACCATTCCTACTCTCCACCTTCCCTGCATGATGGACCACACCCTCAAACTGTAATTCAGAAGAAGCCCTCCCTCCCTTAAGCTGCTTTTTGTCTGGTTTTCTGCCGCAGCGATGGGAGAAGTAGCTAGTATAGACCTTGTCTTTAAACCACCAAGGTCTCCCTTATCAGTCCCTTTCCCCCTTCCCGACAGCTGCTGCAGGATGCCATGCATGCCGTCCCCACCAACTGTTGTAAACCCCATGACACCACTGTAGAAGGCTCCTTAGTTCTGAAGCCTTGGGGAGGAGCCTGACAGGTATCAGAGTGGATTCTAAGAAGTGAATACAACGCCAATCTTTGCCAGGCTCGCTACACTTGATCAGCAGTCCGCTGGTCACGGTTGGTGCCAACCCATCTCTAGACTAGGCATGAGAAATACATGTGTCTAGAACCTTGCAAAGAGCAAATGATTCCCAGCATAATGACTCCATCTAACTCGTAAGTAATTCCTCTTCCACCTGAAGGGTGGGCTGAAGTCAACCCATTTTAAGAAACAGAAAACTCAGGGGACTGGGTGGAGGTGGTGTACGACTTTAATCCCAGCACTTGGGAGGCAGAGGCAGGTGGATCTCTGTGAGTTCAAGGCCAGCCTGGGCTACAGAGCGAGTTCCAACCCATCTCTTTGGGAGCTCTTTTTATCTGTTGGAATTCAGGGTTCCCTTTCAGTTATAGTTTTCTTTGGGGGTAGCTCCCTTAGTCCTAAGGGAGAGATTGGGAGGGAGAATGGATTTGAAATGGAGTACAGGAGTGTCGGGGGAGAGCCGGTCAGAGTTAGGAAGTCTTCAATGGAAGTACATTGCCACTCAAGTTGTTTGCTGGGGTGCTGGGGGTCAAAACTCCTGCCTCCTGCACACTAGGCCAGCACTCCACTGCTGAGCCACATCGCTCATTGTGCTCTCAAGTTTTATTTGGGATGAAGCCCCCTGGGAAACCTGGGTTAGAAGAGACAAAGCTAAAACATTCCGTTGTCTTTGTAGGTAAGGAAAGCCTCATGCCATGTCTGAATACCATCATGCCTACACAAAATGTCTTAAAACAAAACAAAAACACAAATAAAGGAAGAGCGATTGTCAAATAACAGTTGCTTTCCTACGTAAGGACACTTTTGTATGAGGGGACATTGCGACAGAGGCTAGGAATGTGCATCCCCTAATGATGGGACAATGATGGGACCTGAAACAGCCATAATGCCAGGGCTGAAACACTAGAATAAATCAATGAGAAGAGAGCCCATCTTAAATTACCTGAATCAGCTCTCTCTCTCTTTCTTTCTCTCTTCCTTTCTAAGATTTTATTACATTTTGTTTATTGTGTGTGTGTGGGAAGCATGCACATAACACATGACCCATCTGGAAGTCAGAGGGCAATTCATGGGAGCTGGTCCTCTCCTTCCAACATGTGGGTCCCAGGATCAAATTCAGGCTGTCAGGGTTGAAGCAAGCACCTTTATCCGATGAGCAATCTTGCCAGCCCTCTTTCTTTCTTTAAAGGCAGAGTTTCAGGTAGCCCAACTGGGATGTGGGGAATCAAACTTACTTTGTAGCTCAAAAAGACCTTGAACTTCTGAGTGGAAGAAAGTGGGGGGGTTGGGGGGATGGGGGGGCCGTCCTTACAACTAGTTCACAAAACAACCCTCTTCCAGTTCTCTTAGGTGGGAGATTCATTGCTCTAAATTCGAAAATATTTCATCCAATCAGATCTAGCTGTTAAAGCACCAGAGTCACTACATCTGCGTTCATACACATAAAGCCACTGTGAGCTGCAGGGTCAGAGCCCCGGACGCTGGCTGAAGGCTGTCGCCCACAGATGCAGACAGCTCTGGACTCTGGATGGACTGAGCATCTCGGCCAAAGTTTGGGGGAGATGAGCCAAGTCTGACACAGCCAGCTTTTGCAGGAGTTAGTGGGAGAGATCAGCTGCCTCCCCAGAGGCTGTGGATGTACTTAACACTGTTGTGAAGTCACCAAGGAGAGTGAGCAAAACAAAACACGACGTAGTTAAGACAAACTCCACATTTAAGACAAACTGGCATAACTCAGCTCAGATTTGACTTCTCAGAGAGATGGAGGAGATCAACTGTGTACTAGGTTCACTTTCTGTCCTTCCTTCCTTCCTCCCTCCCTCTCTCCCTCCCTCCCTCCCCCAATCCCTCCCTCCCTCCTTCATCTGTAGCCCAGCCTAGCCTGATGCTCACTGTATAGCCCAAGCTGGTCTAGAACTTGCAATCCTCCTGCCTCACCCTCCTAAATGCTGGAATTACAGGGGTAAGATACCATACCTAATGTGTTTTTTCTTTTCTTCTCCCCCCTTCCTCCTCCCTCTCCCCTCCTCTTCTCCCTCATCCCCTCTACCCCTTCCCTTTTGTTTACAGTGCTGGGAACTGAGTCCAGGGCCTTGCAAATGCTAGACAAGTACTCTACCACTGAGCTCTTCTTTACTGCCATACTACCAAAAAATTCAGTGTGCATGCTGCTTTAATAAATGTATTTTAATTTCCATTAGTTACTAAGGAGGAGATCCCAATTTAACTGTGCTTTACTGTCTAACTTAAGGTTGAAGAAAGAAACTCTCCCATGATGAATAGCTATATGACATTCAGAATTCCCTAGAGCCAGGTGCTAGTGGCAAAAGCCTTTACTCCCAGCACTCGGGAGGCAGAGGCAGGCAGATCTCTGTGAGTTCAAGGCCAGCCTGGTCTACAGAGTGAGTTTCAGAACAGCCAGGGAAACCCTGTCTCAAAAAAAAAAAAAAAAAAAAAAAAAAAGCCAGGTGGTGATGGTGCACATCTTTAATCCCAACACTTGGGAGGCAGAGGCAGGCGGATCTCTGTGAGTTTGAGGCCAGCCTGGTCTACAAAGTGAGTTCCAGGAAAGGCGCAAAGCTACACAGAGAAACCCTGTCTCAAAAAACAAAAAACAAAAACAAAACAAAACAAAAAAAGAATTCCCTAGACAAATGAGCTCTAGCTGGATGAATAAACATGAAGTGGCCACATTCCTTCCAGTGAACATGTGCGTGCTTTCTGGTTGCTAAACATTAACTCATGTTCAAGATACATTACTTTAAAGGCTGGGAATGTAGCTCACGTTGGTGGAGTTCTTGACCAGCATACAGGAAGCCCTGGCTTTGATCCTCAGTGCCATATAAAACTCCAAGTAATCACAAGTACCTGGAACTCCACACTGGGGAGGTGGAGGCAGGAGATTGGAAGTTCAAGGTGACGTCCAACTATCTAGCAAGTTTGAGGTCAGCCTAGGCTATGTGAAAGCCTCTCTATAAATAAATAAATAAATAAGTAAGTAAATAAATAAATAAATACATAGGTGCTGGTGGGATGGCTCAGTGTGTAAAGGCTCTTGTCCTCAGGCCTCACGCCTGAGTTTGAGCCCCAGGACCCACACACAGTGGAAGGAAAGAACGATTTCCATACATTGCCCTTTGATCCCCAATCCCACTGTGGCATGCACACCTATACATGAATCAATAAAACGTAATAAAAATGTAAAATAGAGCGAGGAGAGATGGATCAGAGGTTAAGAGCACTGGCAACCCTTCCAGCAGACCCACGTTTGAGTCCCAGAACTCACAAGGTGACTGGTCAGACAGCGAGGCCTCTGGTGGGTACTGCAAATCACTGCAGAGGCCTTCACCCAGCCCCTTCCTGAGCGTCTCTGCACTAACACACACTTCACAATGTCCTTGTCACTCCTGATAGTCCAATCTATCAGAGCCACCAAGACTATACCTCTGACTTGAGAGCAGAGTCCTGGGGCCGCCCAGGCCCCTGTGCCATAAGGACTAAGCCGTTCCCTTATTTGGCATTTGGATCAGTTCCAGTGTTTTGCTCTTATAAATAGTACATGAATATCTCTGTGAAAATTATATTTTCCCCTTTTTTGGGGTTATTATCGCCTTGGGGCATAGTCCCAAAAATGAGTGGGTCAAAGGTTTGAAATTGCATAGCTCTTAGCACCCACTTGACAGGATATTCTCCAGTCAGACGGTGGCATGTTTGAGTGTTTTGATTTTTTATTTTTAATACTGTATTCATTTTGTGTGTATGTGTGGTTTTTTGAAACAGAGTTTCTCTTTGTAGCCCTGGCTGTTCTGGAACTCACTCTGTAGACCAGGCTCACCTTGAACTCAGAAAACCTCCTGCCTCTGCCTCCTGAGCACTGGGATTAAAGATGTGCCCAGCTACTGTATCCATCTTTGAGAATCATATGATTTCTGTTTTCCTTAAGGCTCCTGACAGGGCAGGACTTTTGGCAGCTTTCCCTAAATTTCCACAGAAACACATTCAGGCATTCTGAATGTTTAACCAGGTTTTTCTCCAATAACACAAAGTAAGATTTAACTTCTCTTCTTCCTCTCTTCCTCTTCTTCTTTCAGTGGGGAAAAGAAGTTGGGAAATGTCAAGAAAACGTCAACACAGTGACGTCAGAGCATTCTTTCGGTGGCTGCGCAGGGACTCTACAGCCAGCTTAGCTGGAGATATCAGCTACTTACCCCCCAACACACACACACACACACACACACACACACACACACACACACACCACACACAACACACACAACACACCACACACACACACACACCACACCAAATACACACCCCCAGCCCCACACACACTACACCACACCAAATAGACACACACATACCACACCACACACACACACATACACACACACACCACACCAAATACACACACCACACCACACACACACCACACCACACCAAATACACACACATATACACACACACACCGTACCACACACATACACCACACCAAATACACACACTCACCACACCACCCCCACCTCCACCCACACACCACACACACATACACACATGATGAAGTAAGTGAATAAATGTAACAAATCAGAAAATCCCATTGGTATCTAACTGGACAACTGGGTCCTTCAGCAGGCTAAGCAAGGACTCTGACGCATCCCCACATCTCCAGCCTTATTTATTTACTTATTTTGGCTGGGTTTTGGAGGGATGGGGTTGCTGTTTATTTTGATTGTGTGGTTTGGACTGTTTTTCTTTCTTTGTTTTAATATCAATAAACAATTTTTGGAAGTTTTGTGTTTTAGCCTATTTTACGTGTGTGTGCATGTTTGCACTCAGGTGTGTGTGCGACACGGAGCACATGAGGAGGTCAGGGGACAACTTGTTAAAGCGGGTTCTCCCCCTCTACTGTGTGGGTTCCAGGGCCGGAATTTGGGTCACCAGGCTTGGCAGCAAGTGTCTTTACCCTCTGAGCAGTCTCACTGGCCCAGTCCTCACTATCATGGAAACTTCACGGAAAAGAAGCAGGGGCCACAAACATCAGACACAGAGCCCCCTAAGTTCCTGACCCTGCAGCCTGCCCGTGGACTCATTGTCAAAGTGGCAATGATTTCCAAAAGCTGACTCAGTTTTTCATGCACATTCTACAAATGTTGCCTCCTCACAGTCTTTAGATTTCATAAAGTAATTAATTCTGCCAGTTAAAGGCTACCTGGAATCAGCCAGGCAGTGGTGGCATGCTCCTTTAATCCCAACACATGGGAGCATTGTGAGTTCGAGGCTAGCCTGGTCTACAGAGGTCCCAGGACAGGCAGAGCTACACAAAGAAACCCTGTCTCGAAAAAGCCAAAACACAAACAAACAAAAAAGCTCCCTGGAATCAAAGGCACATAAACTTGGAGGCTTTGCCTTCCCAGCTAAGGGAGCTGTGGAACGAAAGGCAAAAAAGAAAACAAGGGAGCCAGAGAGACGCTTCAGCAGTTAAGGACACTCGCTGCTCTTGCAGAGACCCAGGTTTGGCTCCCGGCGCTGACATGGACGCTCACAAACATCCGTAACTCCAGAGGATCTGTCCCCTTTGGCCACCACAGATGCTGCATATACGTGGCACACAGGCACACATGCAGGCAAAGCACCTGTGGTGGCTTGAATAACAATGCCCACCTGGCACTGGTGGTGCACGCCTTTAATCCCAGCACTCAGGCAGAGGCAGGCGGATCTCTGTGAGTTCAAGGCCTGCCTAGTCTATAAAGTGAGTTCCAGGACAGCCAGGGCTACACAGTGAAACTCTGGGGGTGGGGGAATGGCCCTCCTAGGTCCAGATGGAGTGGCAGTATTAGGAGGTGTCTCCTTGTTGAGGTAGGTGTGGCTTTATTGGAGGAGGGGTGTCACTTGGGGATGGGCTTTGAGGTCGCAGCTCAAACATGGCCTCCTAGCTCTGTTTCTTGCTGCTGCCTGCAGATCAAGAAGTAGCACTCTCAGCTTCTTCTCCAGCACCACGGCTCCCTGCATGCCGCCATGCTTCCGGCCATGATGATAATGTACTAAACTTCTGAACTGTAAGCCAGCCCCAACTAAATGCTTTTCTTTTTTTTTTTTCTTTTTTTCTTTTTTTTTTTTTTTTTTTTGTTTGTTTTTCGAGACAGGGTTTCTCTGTGTAGCTTTGCGCCTTTCCTGGAACTCACTTGGTAGCCCAGGCTGGCCTCGAACTCACAGAGATCCGCCTGGCTCAGCCTCCCGAGTGCTGGGATTAAAGGTGTGTGCCACCACTGCCCGGCTTCTAAATGCTTTTCTGTATAAGAGTTGCCCTGGTCATAGTGTCTCTTCACAGCAATAGAAACCCTAAGACAGGAGGTGTGTGGGCTTTGAGGTTTCAAAATTCCATGCCAGGCGCAGTCTCTCTCTCTCTTTCTCTCTGTCTGCAGATCGGGATGCAGCTCTCAGTTATTGCTCTGGAGCCATACCTGTCGCCACGCTCCTTGCTATCGTAATAGGCTAAGTCTCTGAAACTGTAAACAAGCCCCCAGTTAAATGTTTTCCTTTATAAGAGGTGCTGTGGTCATGGCGTCTCTTCACAGCTATAGAAACTCTAAGACAGTACCCATATGTGGTAGTTTGAATGTATTTGGCGCCCCCATAATCTCATAGGGAGTGGCACTATTAGGAGGTGTGGCTTTGTTGGAGTGGGTGTGGCCTTATTAGAGGAAGTGTGTCACTGTGGGGGCGGGCTTTAAGGTTCCTTTTTTTTCATTAATTACACTCATGATATTAATTACATTTGTGGTATTCATTGATTACATTCACAGTATTCATTCAGTAGCTGTATTTATGATATTCATTAATTACATTAATTGTATTGATTTATTACATTCATAATATTATGTCCTGATACTACTGTCCGTTTGTGGGGTTTTTCCATCTCACAAAACAGAGATTCTGTACTTAGGAAATCATTGCTCTATATTCCTTTCTTCTCCATATTGAGATGACGTCTAATCTGTCTGTTTCTATGAGTTTGTATATTCTATACTAGCTTTGAGGTTTCTTATGCTCTGGACACCCGCCCAGTGAGTCAGTTGACTTCCTGTTGCCTGCAAGATGTAGCACTCTCTGCTCCTGTACCACGTCAGCCTGCACGCTGCCATGCTCCCCTTCCTGACCATAATGGACTGAACCTCTGAAACTGTAAACGAGCCACCCTCAATTAATTGTTTTCTTTATAAGACTCGCCATGGTCATGGTGTCTCCTCTCAGCAATCGAACCCTAACTAAGACACCATACATATAAAATAAAAGCAAACCCAAAGGAGAAGGAAAAGAAGAAGCAGACATCTCAGCACACACCTTTAATTCCAGCACTTGGGAGGCAGAGGCAGGGGGATCTCTGTGAGTTCCACAGCCTGGTCTACAGAGCCAGTTCCAGGATAGCCAGGGCTAGACAGAGAAACCCTATCTCGAAACACACACACACACACACACACACACACACACACACACACACATACACACACACATACACACACACACACAAGCACCTGCAGTTCATTTATTAAATGAACACAAAAGAAGCCAAAGAAGGTGCCTTGGAAGCCGAGAAGATGTGTGATGCTCGCTGAGTGACTTCAGGACCCAGTACTATTTGGAGGCTCTGAGCTTGCTATGTGATGGAGTAAGAGGCATAAACACCCATGAATCAGTGGCTCCATGGCATCACCTAAGCTCAGTGTTATTGAAGCCAGGGCACCAAAATAAAGGTTGGAGAAAGTCTGAAACTCCTTAAAAACAGAAATGGTGAGCTGGGCGGTGGTGGCACATGCTTTTAATCCCAGCACCTGGGAGGCAGAGGCAGGTGGATCTCAGTGAGTTCGAGGCTAGCCTGGTCTACAGAGTGAGTTCCAGGACAGCCAGGGCTATTACACAGAGAAACTCTGTCTCAACAGATAGATAGATAGATAGATAGATAGATAGATAGATAGATAGATAGATAGATAGATAGGCAGGCAGGCAGGCAGACAGATAAAAATGATGATGCCAAGCTAAGCAACACACATCTGGAGCCCTGGCTCTTTGGGTCATCTGGGCAGGAGGACAGCGGAGTCCAGGAATTCAAGGCCAGGCTGGGCAGTACGGCAAGACTCCCGCTGGAAGAAAGAGGCAGAGAGCCTGGGGAGATGGTCCAGTCCACAAAGCTTTCGCCATACAAACATGAGGCCCAGTGCACACATGTGTACTAGCACACACGGGCATATGTTCACATACATACACACACACACTCACAGAAAGAGAGGAGAGAAAGAGGGGAGGGAGGGGTGGAGGGAAAATCATTTCCAGAAGCCTACAATTTATTCCTTATTTCCCTGCTTGTGTTTTGGAACTCCACGTTCCCCATTCTAGGAACCAGGAAACCATGCCTACCTCACTGGACAAGGGTTCTTCAATCCTTGTTACTTCTTTTATTTAATTAGTTAATTCATTAATTAACTTGGAGACAGGGTCTAGACTGGCTCAGCAGCCAAGCCTTCTACCAACCGAGCTACATCCCAGCCCTTCTGTGCTTCAGCCAGAGGCTTTGGCATGCACAGGCTTTGGCATACACAGGCTTTGGCATGCACAGGCTCACAGCACCCTCTGCTGTTCTATCACAAGGGATGGGCTGTTCGGACTGACATTGCCGAAGGATCCGGATCTAGGGCTGTAAAGACCGCAGGATGAGCTCACTCACTTAGATCACAACATGGGGCAATGATGAAGCAAGGGAACCAAGGGCCTGAGCGTTGCCACGGTGATGGTTTTCCAGACTTTCTGAGCTGAGTAGAAACCCCAGACCTCCACAGCAAAGGCATCAAAAATGGAAAGTTATGCACATTTAGTCCTGTCTGTTAACCAGGGTTACAGACACAAGGAAGAAAAACAAGCTGAGGATGAAGTGTAGGGAACTAGGGGCTTACCTTTAGAACCCCACAAAGATTAATTGCTGGGGTCTAGGAAGATACCCCAGAGGGTGAGAGCATTTGCTGCCCCAAACGTGAGGACCTGAGTTCGAATCCCTTACACCCGGGGAAAAAAAGCTGTGTGTGTAACCCTAGCACTAGGAGCTGGAGACAGGTGGAATCTAGAGTTCACTGGGCAGCTGGTTTGAGTGAAGAGTGAGCTTCCAGTTCAGAGAGAGAGAGAGAGAGAGAGAGTCTCAAGGGAGTGTAGTGGAGAGAGAAGGAGGAAGACTCCTGACGTGGTGCATACATGGAAAAGAATAAACCCCAGCTTCTCAGTCATGGTATAATGTGTGTGCCTGCCCTGAACTAGAGACTCACGGCGACATTGCAGGGCAAGGTTTCACATCAAAAGCTTGAAGACTTGGTTATTTTATTGTCAGAATCACCCAACAACCTCAAAGTCCCAAAATTACTCACTTGACCCTGAGAAATTGATGCTACTTTCCAGGTCAGGAACGATGTGAGCCATGGTAGTTTATGTGCTTCTTTTAAGTACCTTGTCAGACATGCCACTGAGCAGTCAGAGGGCCAGGTAGCTCAGAGATAGGCTTAGGAACCAGGCTGCTGCTCAAAGCTGTGCCTCAAAGCCAGGCATGGGGCACCACACCTGCAATCTCAGCACTGGGGAGCCTGAGGCAGGAGGATCCTTGCAAGTTCCAGACCAGTCTAGGCTAGATATAGGATATCCTGTTTCAGAAAGAAAGAAAAGAGGAGGGTGAAGGATGGAGGGGGAGGGCAGACATATGCTCAGGCAAGCTCACCTCTCTCTCAGTATCCTCACCTGTGAAATGGGGATGGCCTAGGACCTATCTTACAGGGTCTTATGAAGATGAAAAAACTGTATTTTTGTTTGATTGATTGATTGATTGATTGATTGATTCAGTGGAGAGAGCAAACCCAGGATCTTGTGCATGCCCATCACACACTCTAACACTAAGCAAATATCACACCCTCAAATGAGTCAAGATTTGTTTTCTTTGAGACAGGCCTCACTACATGAGACAAGATGATCTCAAGTTCCTGGGTTTAGGTAATTCTCCTGCCTCAGTCTCTTGAACTCTGGGATTACAGGTGTTAGCCCTCATCCCTGGATCACAAGGGTTTACCCATTCCCAAAGAAGGAAAGAGATCAGTGTCACAGAGTCAGAAGAAACAGTTCAGGTCCAAGAAGGCCTGGTGGTGTTCATCTGAAGTCCTCTGCTGAGGAGAACCTCAACCCGGAGGGCTGCCTAGGCTACAGAGTGGGACGTTGTCTAAAGTATTGAGAGGAGAGGGGAGAGGCGGGTATGGGAGGGGAGGGTGGCAAAGGTAGAGAAGAGGGGAGAGGAGGGAGGAGGGGAGAGACAGCAGCTCCATGCTAATCTTCCTCTTTACCTTCACATTTGCCAAATCAGCCACATTTGAAGAGTCATGGGTGACCCACAGACTCTTCTAGACTCTGAGCAACTTTGAGGCAAACAGTTTGCAGCTCTGGAATTTACGGGAGGGACTCGAGGTGGCCATCCTGCTGGAAGGGGAGCCAGCTGGTCTATTTACAGGGTTTGGTCTGTTCAGCACTAATGGTCAGGATGCTGGAAATCAGGGACCAAAACCCTCCCCAGGCCTCAGGATGCATCCACAGCTCCACCCTGCCCTCTTCTCTGTCCTATTATTTTCTACTCCCATGTTCTTTTCATTTTCTTTTTAATTTTTTTAATTTTTCCAAAGTTCCCTGAGGGGTTCACTGTTCCCAGAGGTACTGCAATACCAGGTGTTTCCAGTGTACACATAGAGTGGACGGAGCAAGCTCCTGTGCCGACTCCTACTTCCAAAAATCCACTTAATATATTGTCCTCAGAGCTGGATGGTGGTGATGCACACCTTTAATCTCAACACTCCAGAGACAGAGGCAGGTGGATCTCTATGAGTTTGAGGCCAGCCTGGTCAGCCAGAGCTGTTACACAGAGAAACTCTGTCTCAAAAAAAAAAAAAAAAAAAAAAAAAAAAAAAAAAAAAAAACAATAAAAATGTGTTCAGATAAAGGACATATCTGATTGAAATATATATATATATTTTGAGACAGAGTTTCTCTGTGTAGCTTTGCGCCTTTCCTGGAACTCACTTGGTAGCCCAGGCTGGCCTCAAACCTACAGAGATCCTCCTGGTTCTGCCTCCAGAGTGCTGGAATTAAAGGCGTGTGCCACCACCACCTGGCCGTATCTGATATTAAACTGATAAGAACAGATACTATTCTTGGTCTTAGCCAAAAGGCTGAGAATCAATTATTTTCCTAAAAAAAAAAATTAGATTAATTTTATTTTATGTGTATGAGTGTTTTGTGTGACTATATGTATGGGTACCGAGTGTGTGACCTGGTCCATGGAGGTAAGAAGAGGATATTGGATCCCCTGGAACAGAAAGGTTTCTCTGTGTAACAGTCCTGGCTGTCCTGGAACTCACTCTGTAGATCAGGCTGGCCTCGAACTCACAGAGACCCACCTGGCTCTTTCTTCTTCTATAGGTCTTTCTTCTCCCCAGCTGTAGTCACCTTAAGAACGGGTCTACAGCTGTGTCCCCAGAGAGCTCAGAGCTTAGCACATGCTCAGCTCTCAAGAAACATCTTGAGGAAATAAGCGAATGAATTCTGGACTCGGTCATTACAGACACAAGTCAACAGCAACGCAAAAATGTAATTTGCCTTGCTGTGAAAGGACAAGAAGCCTTTCTGACCACAGAAGTGTTCTTTCTTTCTGAAACTCTGTGACTTTACTTGTTTATTTTTATTATGTTTATTTGGTCTTTGGAGACAGGGTTTCTCTGTGTAGCCCTGGCTGTCCTAGTACTTGCTCTGCAGACCAGGCTGACCTACTCACAGAGATCACCCACCTCTGCCTCTCAAGTGCTGGGATTAAACGTGTGCACCACCACCACCGGTTGGCTTTATTTATTTTATTTACATGTATTTACCACATACTTGATACTCGGAAGTGTGTGAACACGTTAGAAGGGCTCAGTGAGCTGACTTGCAACATTATTTTTGAGGTCACAACATTTACAATCTGTCTCTTTACAAGTCTCAAGAATCCAATGTTGAGAGTGTGGCTCTGTGCCCAGCAAGTGTGAAGATCTGGGATTGATCCCCAATGCACCTCCCCACCCCACCCTGAGAAAATAAAGGAAAAAGAACAGTAATTGTTTTTAAGTATAGTTACCATGATGGACTGTGGAACTCTTTTTTTTTTTTTTTTTTTTTTTTTTTTTTTCTCGAGACAGGGTTTTTCTCTGTGTAACTGCAATGACTACCCTAGAACTCATTCTGTAGACCAGGCTGGCCTCAAACTCACAATGCTCCCAAGTGTTGAGATTAAAGGCACATGCCACCACTGGCTGGTGACTATAGAGCTATATATATATATATATATATAAAACTTTTTTCAGATTCATTTATTTTTATGTGCATTGGTGTTTGACCTGCATGTATGTCTGTGTGAGGATGTTGGATTACCTGGAACTAGAGTTACAGACAGTTCTCAGCTGCCATGTGGGTGCTTGGAAGAGCCACTTTTAATCCAGATCTTTTTGGTTTTGTTGTTGTTGTTTTTTTCAAGACAGGGTTTCTTTGTGTAGGCTGTCCTGAAACTAGCTCTGTAGTTGGCCTTGAACTCACAGAGATCTACCTGCCTCTGCCTCCCAAGTGCTGGGATTAAAGGTGTGCGCCACTACCGCCCAGCAACTGTAGAACTCTTACATTATTCTGCCTCCCTAAAAATAAATAAATAAATAACTGTTGAACATGGTGGTTCACATCTTTAATCCCAGGGCTTGGGAGGCAGACACTGTGAATTTGAGGCCAGCTTGTCTAAATAAATTCCGGGATAGCTAGACTACATAGAGAGACCCTGACTCAAAAAAAAAAAAAAAAAAGGGGGGTGGGTGGGTGCATATACCCATTCATGTGTGTGTTCTAGTGCCCTGTGTGTGTATGTACATTGGAAGATGAAAAAGGTTAATGTCAGGCATCTTCCTCTATTGCTCTCCACCAACTTTTTTTTAATTTAATTCATTTATATTTTTATGTATGAGTGCTCTGTATGTATGCCTCCATTCCAGAAGATGGTATCAGATGCTATTATAGATGGCTGGGAGCCACCATGTGGTTGCTGGAGATTGAACTCAGGACCTCTAGAAAAGCAGCCAGTGCTCTTAACCTCTGAGCCATCTCTCCAGCCCCCATCAACTTCCTTTTTGAGACAGGGTGTCTCACTGAACCTGGAGCTTGCTGATTTAGGTAGGCCAGTGAACTCTAGGGATCCTCCTGTCTCTGCCTCCTGATTTTAATATAGGTGTGTGGCAAATACTGTACTGACTGAGCCCTCTTCTCAGACCACCCCGCCTTTTCTTATTTACATAGCCCAGGGCGGCCTCTACCTCAAGGCAATCCTCCTGCTTCCCCCTGGAGAATGTAGGAGTTACAGGCGTGTGTCAAGACACCAGCTTTGGATATTTCTATCCTTTGACTGTGCTTTGACCAACATCTACCTCACTTAGATTTGAGGTTGGTGGGGTCTCCATGTGTTTCTTTTTCCGTTTGAGACCCAGGACCCCACCCATGCTTGGGATACTCTACCTCGAAGGTACACCCCCAGCCTGAGACTGACATTGTAAGAAACACAGGGAATTTTACCAATAGGCCTCAGGGGCATACAGGACCTTAGGAAAGGCTACAGCAGACAAGAGGATGTCCCCATCAGAGCCTCTTTGGCTCCGAGCACAGCCCCAGACAGTCAGGGAAAGCCTGCTCATCTCAGAATGTGGAGCCAGGCTTCCAGCCAGCTCCACAGAAAGTGCAACCTTTTCCTAGAAGAAAGGAAACTCCTCCATCACTCTCCCAACTGCTGAGGTTGCCCTCTGCTGAGGACACTTTAGTCATAGTTGACTCAGATTCAGGAATAGAAAACAGGCACTTTCTCCAAGAGTTTTTCATCAGAGTATATTGAACCGTCTGTTTTCCCGTAAGTGCCAGACAGGGCCCCAGAGTTTATTTAAGTTCTCATTCAGGAAAAAAAAAAACAAAAAACAAAAAACAAAAAAAAAAACCCATGGCTGATTTATGGGGTTCCACCCAGGGCCAAGGGTGAGGTAAGGCTGAGGGACATTTTTGACACGACTGTCTGCTTCCTGTTCTGGGAACTGACTGTCTTTCATTTTTCACACTGACCTACGCTCCAAGAAGACAAATCCTGCTGTAAGGGTGCACCATAGCTATGCCCCAGAAAGCATGACCTCTATGTGTAGACATTTATAATACCTTTTCCATTTTATTTTATGTGCATTAATGTTTTGCCTGCACGTATATCTGTATGAGGGTGTCAGATTCCCTGGAACTAGAGTCACAGTGTGGGTACTGGGAATTGAACCCTCTGGATGAGCAGCCAGTGCTCTGAACCACTGAGCCATCTCTTCAGCACCCCCTTTTATTTTTTTATTTATTTATGTTTTTTAAAGATTTATTTATTATGTATACATTGTTCTGTCTGTACGTATCCCCACAGGCCAGAAGAGGGCACCAGATCTCATTACAGATGGCTGTGAGCCACCATGTGGTTGCTGGGAATTGAACTCAGGACCTTTGGAAGAGCAAGCAGTGCTCTTAACCTCTGAGCCATCTCTTCAGCACCCCCTTTTATTTTTTATTTTATTTTTTTCCTTTTATTTTATTTTACAATACCATTCAGTTCTACATAACAGCCACAGATTTGCACCCCCTTTTAAATTATTAAAATGTTATTTGTATGGGTGTTTTGTCTGGATGTGTGTGTCTTGCATAACATGCTGTCTGGTAACCAAAAAGGCCAGAAAAGGGAGTTAGAGCCCCTTGAACTATGGTTACAGGTAACTACATGAGCTGCCATGTGGGTGCTGGGAATCGAACTTGGGTCCTCTGGAAGAACAGCCAGTGCTCTTAACTGCTGAGCCGTCTCTCCAGCCCCTAATAAATTCTTTTAAGTTTGTTTTTGTGTGTATGGCACATGTGTGCAGTGTCTGAGGAGGCCAGAAAGGGCATCAGATCCCCTGGAGCTGAGTTACAGGTGGTTGTGAGCTACCCGATATAGACGCTAGGAACCAAACTACAGACTGCCAGAAAAGCAGCAAGAACTCTGAACGGCTGAGCATCTCCTCAGGCCCCTCTAAAATTCTCCTCCAACAAATAAACCTATTCTGTTGTGCTTTCTGGTGAACCTTATCAGACAGTCCATCCCTTCTCTGAGCACACATGGTTCTTGACCTCAGACATTGGATTAAGAACTGCCAGGCTTGAGTGATGTTGGCAGTTCAAACTGCTTATTCATCCTGCTTTACACAACTAATTACTGTTTTCACGTAATTTGCCCCAGTCTTTATGCCTCTTCCTGAGTTATTTAAAAAAGCTCCTTCTCTCTCAGGACACTGTGCTGATGTCCCCAAGTTCAGGTCAAGAAACTGGAGGCCAGGCAGGACCTCAGTAGTAAGCCAGACGGCCAAAGCCGCCCAGCAAGGAGGGTTTATGACTTGTTCGGAAGCGAGCCCGAGTTTGAATAAAGCGTCTGGCCACTCATGCTCCAAGTGAGGGGAGCCCGGCCACGCGGTGCTGAGCAAGGATGGCTGCCCAGTCTACCGCTGTCTTATTAGACCCTTTATGGCCTCAGTGCTGTGTCCCCTGAAAATTCACATCCTAGCTCCACGGTGATGGTACAGGGCTGCAGTCCTGATGATTACGTGATGATGATGATATGATTAGGTGATGGGGGCAGAGCACTCATGGGACCCTTGTAAGAGGTCCATGCAGCTGGAGAGATGGTGAAAGCGTCTGCTGTGTAAGCCTGATAATCTGATTTCAGATCCTGAAACCCACATATAAAGCTGGATGTGGGGTTGGCAAGATGGCCCAGCAGGGAAAGGTACTGGGCTCTAAGACTGTCGACCTGAGTTCAATCCCCAGAACAAACACGGGGGAAAGAATTGATTCACACAAGTTGTTCTCTGTCCTCCACACACTTGGCATGCACACCCAAAGTAAACACATTTAAAAATTGTATAGAGGCAGGACACAGCAGCCGCATCTGTAATCTCAACAATCCTAGGGGAGATGGGAGGCAGAAAGGAGACTCGCCAGGAAGCTATGGGGCCAGATGGCTGGAGTAGACAGTAAAGTGGGAAAAACAAGAGACTCCTCCAAGTTTTCTGATGTGTACACACACACACACACACACACACACACAAATACAAAGGTCTGCAGGGCCGGAGATAGTTCAGCTGACAGAGCAGCTGCCCTACAGGCTTGAGGACTTGACTTGATCCCCAGAGCCTCCAGTTAGACAGGTTAGACTGAGCATGGTAGGCATCTCTGTGAGTTCGAGGCCAGCCTGGTCTACACAGTGAGTTCCAGGGCAGTCAAGGCTACACAGAAACCCTGTCTCAAAAAAAAAAAAGTCAGGCAGGCATGGTGGTGTATGCTAGTAATCCCAGTGCTGGAGAGGTACAGACAGAGGGATCCTCAGGACTCACTGACCAACATAGCCTACTTGTTGAGTTCCAGGCCAGTAGAGATGCTCTTGCAATAATAAATATTAATTTAAAAAAAACTTAAGAGGTAGATGGTACTTTGAAGACAATTACTGTGACCGCACACACACACACACAACCCAGGCCTGAAACCTGGTAGCCTGTGCCCATAATCTCAGCACTTAGAATTGTGAGGAGGCCAACCTGGGTGACACTGAAAGACTTTCTCAAAAAACAAAGACAAGAGCCGGGCGGCGGTGGTGGCGCACGCCTTTAATCCCAGCAATTGGGAGGCAGAGGCAGGCGGATCTCTGGTCTACAGCCTGGTCTACAAAGCGAGTTCCAGGAAAGGTGCAAAGCTACACAGAGAAACCCTGTCTCAAAAAAACAAAACAAACAAACAAACAAAAAAAAAAAAGACAAAATAAAGCAAGGAGATTTGGGTGAGGCTAAGCCTGGGGCAAGTCTGAGCCACCACGTGGTTGCTGGGAATTGAACTCAGGACCTCTGGAAGAACAGCCAGTGATCTTAACCTCTGAGCCATCTCTCCAGGCCCTGGGGCAAGTCTTGTAGCAGCCGTAGCAACTATCCCAGCAAGAAGATTTCAGCAGAGCCTAGATCAGTCGGTTCATTAATTTAATGTCCCCTCATGGGATATACCTAAAAGGAGTCAAGATAGAAACTGTTCACACAGGTGTTAATCACAAAAGCACACCGGAATGCACCGTGCAAGTTATGCACATGAGCATAAATGACAGGACTCCATCATTCTGAGTCCCGCCATTTTCCTGTCTGAAGGACTGCTGTGGTCTCGGGGCCTGGTGTCCCGGCCTCACTCCTCGGCACTCTGTGTGCTGGCATAGTCCTGCAGAAGTGCCTGCACCTCGGCCCGTCGGCTCAGCTTGGTGGCCTTGCCCTGGAAGCGGCCTTTCTTCCCTGCGCCTTTGCCTTCCAAGACTTCAGCCACCCTAGAGAATGGAGAAATAGTTACGGAGATGGTTTGTGAAAAGTCAAAAGTCAAGGGCAGTCAGTCCCCAGGGCCCAAAGAAAGGAGACCGGGTGATTTCTAGGAATCAGAGGGCTGACGCAGGAGACTGACGCAAGTTTGAGGCCAGCTCCAGAGACTATCAAAAAAATAAAAAATTTGGATGTATTGATACGTGCTTGGGCGGTGGAGACAGAAGAATCAAAAGTTTGAAACTAGCCAAAGCTGCAGGGTAAAACCTCATCCAAAAAGAAAGAAGAAAGAGGGGGGGGAGAAGAAGTAGAAAGAGAGGAAAGGAGGGAGGGAGGGAAGGACGGACGGACAGTGCACAAGCCAAACCAGACTCCAGACCACACGTGGCCGCCTGTTAGGAACCCCCATTATAAATAGCTATGCTTTCCTCTGATACTTCCAAGGAACACATACATATTCCAGAGAACCCATAATGACTGAAAACTCCCAATGCCCAAAAGAACAGGAGTCATACACCTCTGGAGGTGACTTCAAAGAAGAAAAGCAGCCTGGCATGGGGGCGCACATCTTTAATCCCAGGACTCAGGAGGCAGAGGCAGGCAGCTTTGTGAGCTGTCACCCACGCTGGGGTGGGCTTCAGTGACACAGCTGTCTTTGAGTCATTTCTGCTCCTAAAGTGACCCCTCACCCATATTCCTCTAAGTGGCCCCAGTAAAACCCATTGTTCCACACAGTGAGACTTCGGTGGTGTCCTTTCTGTTGTGGGATCCCAATCCGGGGTGAGGTTTCTAGGTCCCCAGGAATGGTGTCACATAACACCTAGCTCTAGGGACCAGATTTTCTTTAAAACAAAGAAGCAAACAAACTCTCCGTGTCTGAGTCTTATTCTCTCACTTTAACCGTGAGACCTCCAGTGCACGATGTACGGATCCCTAATCCGTCAAGCCAGGAATGCTGTGTCAGACCGCACCTGCACAGCCTGCCTCACACGCCTCTGTGAACCAAGGTGACCGCTGACCTGATGCCCTGCTAACTGAAACAGGGCTGCACCAGTCCGTTAGAAGTTCACAACTCCTTCCCCACTGCACAGGAGCCCGGATCACATTACCTGGGCCCCAGGCTCTCCACAGCCTCTGCAGGTCCTGCGAGTAAGAAGAGCCCAGCACCTTTCTCATCCCCCACAGTTAAGAATAGGAGGGTCTCCTAGGAGGGAAGACAGGAGATGAGCACACAGGGGTCAGCTCCCCTGAGTCGAGTCAAGAACAGGCCGCTCCCTCAAAGCAGAGACGTTGCTGATGACGATGACACAGCCTTGCACTGTGGCATGCTGGCCACCAAGCTTTATGAGAAAGGCCAGGAGGCTGAACACTAAGAGCAGGCAGGAGGCTGCCAACTGTGCTGAGTGGAAGATACCTTGCATGGTCTCACTGCCACCATCCTTTCCTACCGTGCTGAACCAGACACCCTACCTGCCAGGCTGCTGCAGCCATTCTGCCCCTTGGCTACCTGAACACCTCTGAGCGGCTTTGTGGCCTGGCCCTGAAGCCTCTCGTCCCCTTTAGGTAATGGGTTCTGCCTCCAGCATTTATCACTCTGAATTATAAATGCTGACAGACACATGTCTCTCAGGGTAGAACATGGCTCACTGAGAATCAGTGCTGTGTAGAGAGCGGAATTACAGAGACCTGAGGCTTGAGCCCCAGGGAGGTATTCCATAAAGGGTTTAAAATAAGGATGAAGAAAGGCAAGTGAGGCCTGAAGCAGAGGCCTCGAAGGGGTCTCTCAGCACACAGATCTTGGTGGCTTTTGAGCTTCTGTAACAACAGAGCTTAGACCGTGGCTAATGCTAGGAAAAATAATCTGGATGAAATTTTTTTCAGCTCTTCGTGCATTAACCTAAAGGGACTCTGGCTAAGCTAACTCCCTCAAGTCAGACCTCCCAGGGCCTCTGCAGAGTGGAGGACTCTCTTGTTCCTCTTACCTCTGACCCAATCTCGTTGGCGATGATATTCATGAACTCAGAATCGCCCTCTTTCCTATGACAAAGGATACAGATGTAAGACCCAGGATGAAACGGTGCTGTGAACCGAAGGAGGCCTGCCTCCTCCACTTGATGATCTCATTGTTTCCCATTTGATCACACAAAGTCCCAGACCCCTCAGCATAGAGAAGATGCCCTCAGCCTCAGCAGTTTATACACAAAGGATCTCCAAGATGCTAGAGATCCTTTAGACAGTGAGAGCGGCCAGTAGAGGAGCTAGTGAGCCTGTGTAGTTACAGTGAAGATGCTAATATCCAATCCAGCAAGTCCAGTAACTCATCTCCTGTGCTCTACTCCGCCTGGAGCATCACTTAGCAACCCACATCCCATTGTGCACTGCACCCCTGGGAGAGGCTGAGCCCCCAACTTCTCACCTGTGTAGGGTGACCACACCTCCCCAGTCCGGGCTGCTCCTGAGGCTGTGAGCAGTGTGCACAGCCAGGTCTCTGAGGAGATTCAGGTTGTTCTGAAAGGGGTGTGAGAACTCAGACAGGTGGAAAAGATAACAGAGGGAACCATTATCTCTCCTCCTGTCGGCCCTGTCCACGCCACCGCCCCCAGAATCACCTTCTGCAGGAGCTTGGTGGCATTCTGGAGCTTTTTCACTGCTTCCACGTGATCCTCCGCGCCACACCTACAAGACAACGGTTAATGGAGACTGGCCAACTGCCCAGGTGCTTCCAGAATTGGGGGGGGGGTGTGTGTAAATCAATGAACCGTCCTTGCTGGGGTGCCTTCCTCAAGATGGGAACATTCAAAGGGTCCTGTAAGCAACTGGGAGAGAGGATACCGAGGAATAAAGCATTCTGTGTAGGTCTGAGCTCCTGTTCAAGGCACCTTACCCTCCAGAGCAGTAACCATTCTGTCCACCTAGCGGGTGGAATGCTAAGCCCGGGGGTGCAGGCCTCGGGAGCAGGGGCAAGAGTGGGGCTTACTTGAGGAGTGCGGTCAGGGCTTTTTCACTCCCATGACTTCGCTCCATCCACTTCAGTACCCGGTTCCCAGCCAGAAACACCAGGTTGCTTTTGTTCTTCTTCCCTTTCTCCGTGCCCAGAATCTTAATGACCTGCACAAACGGGGTAACATAACACGCACACACCACAGTGGGTCTGAGGACATGAAGGCGAGAGAGATCAGACCCCCTACCACTCCTACTCCTGCTCCCCAATAACCTGTGCTCACACACACCACAGCCTTCCACACTTACCTGCAGGTCACTGAGATTGCTCACGTGGGTCCCACAGCACATGTTGGAATCGACACCCTCGATGGTAACAACTCGAATGGGCCCAGCATGATCATCTGGCAGACCCCGGCCCCTCACCTGGAACAGAGGGGAGGGAACGGGGCTGTCTGAAATTTGATGAGGAGCCCTTGGAGAGCCACTCTGTGGAAGCGGGTGCCTCGCTCTCTTCTCACCTGCTCCACCTCAGGGTCATCCAGGCTCAACTCTCGCACACTCACAGGCAGCCGATCTCTGATTTTCTGATTGACGCTTTGTTCAATGGCAGCCACCTGCTCAGCAGTCACAGAAGGGCTGTCCAACTCAATCACACTCCGGAGTCTCCCCAGCTCCCTGCCAGAAAGAGCAGCAGGGCACGGATGCTCAAAGTGCGTGAGGAATGTTCACACTGAGCCTGGAGGTGCTTGCCTGTAATCCTAGTGCCTGGGAGATGGAGCAGGGATCTGGACCTTAAGATCGCCTTCCGCTGCACACGAGTTCATGTTCCTAACAGCAGGGGTGAGGCCAAGCCTCTAGTACCATACTCAGGAAGCTGACTGCTGTGAATTCCAGGCCAGCCTCAAACTACAGAGCCAGCCGGGGCTATATAGAAAGACTCTATCTTAAAAAAAAAAAAAAAATAATATATATATATATATATATATATATATATATATATATATTTTTTTATTGAGGGCTAGAGAGATGGCTCAGAGGTTAAGAGCACTGACTGCTCTTCCAGAGGTCCTGAGTTCAATTCCCAGCAGCCACATGGTGGCTCACAACCATCTGTAATGAGATCTGGTGCCCTCTTCTGGCCTGCAGTCATACATGCTGTATACATAATAAATAAATAAATCTTTAAAGAAAATATTTTTTTTTTTATTGAATCCACACCAAAATATCTCATAGGTAGGGACTGCCATTCCCAGTTTACAAATGAAGCACAGTAAGAAGCATGACCAAAGTCTTACAGTGGCAGGACCATACATTTAGCTCTAGCCTCTGAAGTATATGTTCTTTACCAGGCCAAGGCACATGTCCCTGCTCTTAAGTTGTTCCTAAGAAACACAAGGTCTTCCCATGACCCAGTCTTCAAGAAGAAAAGATAAGCAACTCTGAACACTGCCCTTTTATTTTCCTATCCTAATGCATCACTGGGAACAGAGGTGGGAGTCAGGGAGCCACCAGGACCTATCACATCCTATGTGTGCCCGCTACTCACCATGATGTCGTCTTCAGCCCAAAGAGATGGTCAGCTACTGCTGTGATGAGATGTTGCCCTGAGCAAGAGCAAGAGACAGAAGCAAATTGAAAAGCCCAGTCACACGTCCCCACGACAGCATAATCTCAGAAATTCTCACTGAAGGGCTGCCAGGCATTTTAGATACTTTACTGAAAATCACCACAGGGGCTGGGGGGGGGAGGTCTAGCTCAGTGGCAGAGTGCTTGCCTAGCAAGTGTAAGGCCCTAAGTCAATGTCTCTGAATTTCTCCCTCCCTCTTCTCTCCCCTTCTCTCTCTGAAAAGGAGAAGAGGGGAGAGGAGAGGAGAGAGAGAGAGACCACCATGAGAATTCTCCCAGCAGCTTTACAATGCTATTTCACAATGACTGGCCAAGGCAAAGCAGCTCCGCCGAGGCGGGATGTGAGCTGGAGTTCTGGTGTGTGTCGTCCACTCACTTGACAATGTCTACTGAACACCTACCACAGGCAGGGCACAGGGCTCCAGGTCAGAGATGCAACTGCACTCCTGACTGATGAGAGGGTAGAAGACAGTAGGAAAAGGAAGAAGAAGAATTAACCAGGAAGACCTAAGGAACCAAGAGTCAAAGCCTTGAGGAGGAAAGAATGATCTGTGCCAGCAACGTGTTCAAAAAAGGGGTGCGATGGGGGTGCAGGCAGCAAGCTGTGGAGAGGTCCCAGCGAGGCTGGAGCCCATGCAGGAACAGTCCCACCAGGGCTGGAGACCTTGGTGAGGAGAATGGCTTCCCATACAGGACTACAGGAAGATTTTTAAGAGCAAGGGAGTGAGACGATCTGAGTTTCTTTTTTTTTTTTTTTAAAGATTTATTTATTATGTGTACAGCATGTATGACTGCAGCAGAGGGCGCAGATCTTATTACAGATGTTGTACCATTAGTGCTAATTAATAGACTCTGAAGAGCAGTCAGTGCTCTTAACCTCTGAGCTATCTCTCCAGCCCCTGAGTTTCTATTTTTAAAAGTTTGCTCTGAGGCTCGGGACAGAGCTCTGTGACAGAGGGTGTGACGAGCACACGCAGGGTCCTGGGTTCAATCTTCAGCACTGCAAGAAAATAAAAGACTGCTCTATGGCATGAGGCTCGGATTTAATCCTTACTGTGAGGGAAGGAAGGCTGTCTGGGCTGTTGTACAGGCACAGAGGGGCAAGGGGCAAGACCGGATGTGAGGAAATCAGCCAGAGGGTCCCAGGGAAGATGGCGAGGGCTGGGACTAGGAAGACTGCGGTGAACGGAAGTAGAAAGATTATTGAGGAGAAATCAAAACACTTAGTGACTGACCCATTATCTGCAAAGAGGCATCTGGCATGATGTGAATGACTGAGGATATGTTGATGACCAACAGTATATTAATGTAAGCCCAAGTAGAAGATGATGGCCTTCCCCTTTCATTTTGGGACATCATGAATTTGAAAACCTACAAGACATCCAGATGGAGACACGTGGGAACATTCCCAACCAGCAGTAACTGAGTGGGCACAGTGGCTCAGGCCTGTAGGAGGCAGGAGGTCAGCCTGATCTACATAATGAGTTTCAGGCTAACCAAGGCTACGGAGGAAAACCTTGTCCCCAGAAAAAAATGAGAAAGGGCTGGCGAGATGGCTCAATAAGTAAGGTATTGCCTAATAACCTGAGGTCAAAAAACTGACTCCCACAAGCTGTCCTCTGACCTCCACAGGCATAATGTGACGTGTGCATACCCCCTTCCCCTGATAAATAAAGAAAAAGGATTTTTAAAACAGAGAAAAAGCCGGACAGTGATGGCAAACACCTATAATCCCAGCACTCAGGAGGCAGAGGCACATGGATCTCTGTGAGTTCGACCAGCCTGGTCTACAAACAAGTTCCAGGACAGCCAGAACTGTTACACAGAAAAATCCTGTCTCAACCCACCCCACACACCAAAAAAAGAGACAAAAAGGCCAATAGTTCTTCTAGAACTTTAATATTCATGTTATTTTCACAACACCTGTCATATACTACCTGAGTCAAAGCTGACTCTAAGAATATCCATCCCTTAAAAGGCTAATTCCTGGAGGATCGAAACTCCACTTCCGTCATTATGACACTACTATTCACAGTTCATCTCCCCATATCTCCCCATCCTGTGGCCCTTACCTGAATGCTGCTGCATGTGGTCAAACCTCCGCTCCCAGTCCACCCGGACCTGGACCTGGCTCCCAGGGGACAGAGGTGTCTGTGTGAAATGATCGGCCTGAGCCCCACGACGGGTTACTCTCAGCACAGAGATGTCGTTGATGGTACCACGGTCATCAGGCTGGGGGGAAAAAAGTAATCAACACCAGGGCAGGTCTCACCCTACCAAGATTCAACGACACTCTAAGGGGAAGCTCTCAGAGAGACGGACCCAGATCCTGAGTTTCCTAGAGGAAGAGGAGACAGTGTCAAGAGAGGCAGACCCACTTTGTTCTATGACAGGATTTCCTGCCCTCTTTTTAAACACCTGTATATGTTGTTCTTTAGGGCAGAATAGCAGAACTAAAACAAAAAGAAGCAAGCACTGCTGTGAAGATTTTAGTAAAACCCAAAGAGCCTTAATCCTACTTGTTGTCACCTTAGATTATCTTAAATAGTCTCTAAAGTGCCTGAGTGGTCCTGCCTTTAACCCCTCGTTCCTCAGCACTGACACCAGAATTAGATACAACAACATTCATCATTTAGAAAAGTAGCATGTGCCAGCGGCTTACAAGGCACTGTGCTAAGCAAATAACGCAGTGGGAATCAGGCCCCCAGACACTAAATCTAAAGGGACCTAATAGTTTTGGGGAACCAGGGAAAACTGAAGGAGTGTGTAACATGAAGGTTGCAGGGCTGATAAGATGCTACCAAACCTGAACACCTGAGTCCGATCCCTGGCACCTGGGTAGGAGGAGCAAACCAACTTCCACAAGTTCTCTCTCTCTCTCTCTCTCTCTCTCACACACACACACACACACTCACTCTCTCACTCTCTCACACACACAAATAAAAATAAAATGAATAAATGTAGTTTTAAAAATAAAAGAAGAGACGCTCTACAGACACTTGAGGGCCAAGGGTTTCTCTCTAGCAGCTCAGGATGCCTCCATGTGGGAAAATAAGGAACTGATTAACGAAGGCTTTCCCCTCACCCCTCTACTGAATCCTCTTGAACCGCTTCTTTGCCTCAGATCCTCCACTGCTCACTGGCTTTCTGAATGGAGTCCGTGTACCTTGATACACCCTCCAAGGCCCTCTGAACTAGCCTCAATCACCTGTTCAAAGCTTGTCCTCAACATGTACCACAAGCTCAAGCACCAGTGCATTATGTTTTATTTACAGTCAGATTCAGATGATTCTGTCAGGCTTCACTTCCCCTGCTTAAGCTATCCACCCGGCTGGTGAAACCTCTCTCACAATGCCCACTTATGGTGTTATTCTCTTCTTTTTGTTCACTGGAGTCAGGCTCTCCAGGCCATCCCCCTCTTCTGAGCTCCCTGAGGAGGCAGCTTTCTCAGTCCCTGTAAGGCACTGGGTGTTAATTCCCATCTCAGGGCCTTTGCACAGTACTCTGCCTAAAATCTTTCTCTTGCCCCAGAACCACTACACAGCTGCAGTGGCTCACCCCTTCTGTCCACAGACATCTGTACTGAGCAGTCTAGAATGATCTCCACGGAGGAGAGCACCCCACCACTCTCTTTCCCTTCACCCAGCTTTCTTTCTAGTGACATTATTATTATTTATACCTGACATACAGGGCTGTCTGCAATAGTACTTAGTACAGTACTTGGAGGCACTGTCTTGCTCACCCTTTATCTCCAGCGTCTGGACTAGGACACATCGCACGTGTCATAACTACATAAGCATTTGCTGAATGAATAATGCAATGATCTAACCGTCTGGTTTATTGAGGCTACGAAAGGGCGGGCGCGTTTGCTGCAGGAGCGAATGGGGACGTGGGGGTCCCTGGGAGGGGAGTGGGGCTGAGGCTGCTCCGGGTACCTGGCCCCCGCCCTCGGGGAAAAGCAGCGTGTCTTCCAGGACCACTTGGAAACCGCTCAGCACCTCTTTCTTGCCGCCGCTCGCGTCCGTCTGCAACTCGGCGGGGCTGCAGGAGACCACGGTGGTGGTGAACTGGGCAGAGGGGGAGGCGAGTGTGAGCCCTCTCCCGCCGAGAGTGGAGCCTGCCCTCGCCCTCCCTCCGGGCGGCACCCTAGGTCCCAGGACCCTCTCCCGCCAGGCCGCACCTCCCGCGCATAGCTGTCGCGCTGACACAGGAACGCCATCGCGGTCTCCTAGGCCCCGGAGACCGGCGCGCGCAGGAAAGCCGGGCGGGGGACGGAAACCGAACTGGGACAAAGTTTCTTAAGCGTTCCTGCGCGAACGTAAACGCGTAAAGGAAGAGGTGTGAATTGAACAAATTTTCTGAAACTGCTAATTGCAGGTGTTCTGTGTTGTTTTGTTACCGTTTTAAGACTGAAAGACTACGAAACAAAATTCACAACTCGACCTGAGACGTTCCTCAGCTAGGGCCGTGTAATTTGGACTGCAGAGGCCCGGTGCATGGAGTTGGAAATAAAGAGGGGCTGGACAGAAATAGACAAGGCATTATATGTTAATATTTTATTTAAAACCAACATCCAGGGGCTGGAGGGATGGCTCAGTGGTTAAGAGCATTGAATGCTCTTTCAGACGACCCGGGGTTCAATTCCCAGCACCCACATGACAGCTCACAGCTGTCTGTAATTCTAGTTCCAGGGAACCCGACACCAATGCACATCAAATAAATAAACAAACAAACATCCATAGTATTTCATCATGTAACTTTTTAACTATAGGGAAGAAGTTTAACCCACAAACCTCAGGAACCTATGATTTATGATAATTTGGATTTTAAAGTTATTTTATTTTTATTTATGTGTATGTGTACCAAATTACAGGTCGCTGTGCCCCACCTGATATGGGTGCTGAGAACCAAACTCCTGTCCTCTGAAAAATACACTACACACTCTTAACCACGGAGATATACAGGAAGCTAAGGGTCTATCTGAGTGAGATGAAATCCCCTGGCTTGAATACAAGCCTGTCCAGCAATAGCTTCCCACTGCAAAGGGGGCCAGAATCTCTGGAGAAAGCAGCTTTCCACAGGGAGGGAACGCATAAGAAGGAAGGAGACAGCATCCCTCCTAGGATTTATTGTAATCTCTTTCTTCTTTGGTCTTTGCTTTACCACATATAAACATGTGTCCAAAAAAAAAAAAAAAACAGCATCCCAAACACAGATTCTAAGTCAAATCAGAGGGAAGTCAGAAGCCCCAGCAGCCAGCCCCTCCATCCCTCCTAGCTGATGAAGGACCACACTGGTGAGACTAAGAGGAAGATCTAGGCTGAAGAGGGACCCTTAAGAAAGAGCTTCTGAGGCAGGCGGTGGTGGCACACGCCTTTAATCCCAGCACTTGGGAGACAGAAGCAAGGAGGATCTCTGTGAGTTTGAGGCCAGGCTGGTCTACAGAGTGAGTTCCAGGACATCCAGGGGCTACATAGTGAGATCCTGTCTTGAAAAACAAAAAGAAAAAAGAGGGGCTGGATAGATGGCTCGGAGGTTAAGAGCACTCACTGGCTGTTCTTGCAGAGGTCATGAGTTCAATTCCCAGCAACCACATGGTGGCTCACAACCATCTGTAATGAGATCTGGTGCCCTCTTCTGACATGCAGGTGTATATGCAGACAGAACACTGTATACATAATAAATAAATAAATCTTAAAAAAAAAAAAAAAAAAAGAAAAAGAAAAAGAAAAGCGCTTCTGGAAAAGTTCAGAGGTCTCAGTGGATCTTGATGCATAACAAAATAGTTGGTGATGGCCCATCATGCTTTCAGCACGACAGAATGATAGACAGCCTCTTCTCCAGCTCTTCTGTCACAGAAGGCTAATCAGTTGTTACGTCTGCACTGTCAGAATCATCCTGAAAAGAGAAGAGAAAGCACCTGTTGTTTCCATGGTGACCATCAATGATGTTGCTCAAACCCCACAACCCCCCTATCCTCCAACCCTCCAGCCCCCCACACCCACTCGGTTAACTACTGTGTGCTGGAGACTGGAATACACATTCTTACATGTTTACGTTTTGTCTTCTATGCCTTTAAGGAGGGTAGGCCTCATGCATGGTGGGAAAAATACTCTTCCACTGAGCTGTACCCAGCTCCAGCTCCAATGTGTTATTTTTAAAGGCTAAAAGGAAACTGAAAGATCTAGGGAAGGTGTTACTTACATCCAGATCATCCATGGCAGGGGGAGGTCTCTTAGTGCTGACCTTGTTCAAAAGCTAATGGGAAGATAGAAACAGTCACAAGAGATGAGGGGTGAGGGAGGAGAAATCTGAATGTGAGGAGAGACAGGAGAATGGTCCCTGACCCAGCCATTGATTGGAGAGAAGTCAATTGATATTCTCCTCCTCCTCTTTCTTCTTCTTCTTCTTCTTCTTCTTTTTTTTTTTTTTTTGAGATGATTCCCTTTCTTAAAAGTTAATTTAGAGAGACTGGAGAGATGGCTCAGAGGTCAAGAGCACTTACTGCTCTTGCAGTGAAACCAAGTTCAGTTCCCAGCACCCACAGCAGACAGTTACTATTCTCTGATCTCCTGGGGCACCTGCATTCCCATGGGACACATAAACTCACTCAAACACACATACATACACATGATAAATTAAAAATCAAAACACCAAACTAACCAAGATAAAAATAACTTTAAAAAAAAAATCTAGTTGGGCCAAGGGCAGTGGTGGTGCACAACCTTGATTCTAGCCCTCGGGAGGCAGAGCCAAGCATATCTCTGTGAGTTCGAGACCAGCCTGGTCTACAGAGCAAGATCCAGGACAGGCACCAAAACAACACAGAGAAACCCTGTCTTGAAAAAACAAAACAACATAAATAATAAATAAATAAATCTAGTTTAAAGTGGGTGTGGAATCACAGGCCTATAATCCTAGCACTCACAGGCTGAGGCAGGAGGATCAAAAGTTCATGATCAGCTTCAGCTACATTAGGAGACCCTGCTGGGTGGTAGTATCTAACACCTTTAATCCCAGCACTAGGGAGGCAGACACAGGTGTATCTCTGTGAGTTCAAGGCCAGCCTGGTCTACAGAGCGAGTTTCAGGACAGCCAAGACTGTTACATACAGAAACCCTGTCTCAAAAAAAAAAAAAAAAAAAAAAAAAAAAAAGATTGATGGGAAGAGCTTTTGTTACATTTTAACAGAATTGGGGCTGTAGAGATGGCTCAGCTCTTAAAGGCGAGGCTCACAACAGAAAACGTTTTTACAGAACACAGGCACTACTCTGCAAACAGTAACTTAAGCTGTGTGAAAGTCTTCTAATATGGGCTGGCAAGATGGCTCAGTTTGAATAGGCACCTGCTGCCAAGCTTCATTCATGAGTTCAATCCCTGGGACCTACATGTTAGAAATAGAATACAGACTCCCCGCACAAGTTGTATTCTGATCTCCATATGGCTTCTGTGACACGTGTGCATCTGGCCCTCACAAAAAATAAGTAAAATGTATTAAGTCTTTTTTTTTAAAAAAGATGGCTCAGCAGCTAAGAGTACCTGCTTCTCTTTCAGAGGATTCAAATTTTGTTCCCAACACCCATGTCAGACGATTCATAACCTCCTGTAACTCCAGCTCCAAGGGATCCAACACACATGCACACACAAAAATAAAAATAACATTGGGCATAGTGGAACACACCTTTAATCCCAGTACTAGGGAGGCAGAGGCAAGTGGATATCTGTGAATTTCAAGCCAGCCTGGTCTATATAACAAATTCCAAAACACCCAGAGCTACAAAGTTAAGACCCTGTCTCAAATATAAACAAATAAAATGATAAATATTTAATTCTTCTCTTTTAAATTTCACTAATACTAATTTCACTAATACTAATTTCTCTCATTTCTGCTAAATAAACAATGAATAAAATATACTGCATATCAGTACCAGTGAGCGGCCTGCTTGGGGAGTTCAATACCCGTGCCTGGCCGAATGTGAAAGACTGGGATGGGCAGCAGGGTGCTGTGTCTCATACCTCTGCATAATGCTCCACCTGAGCCAGTTCCACCTCGTCATCGCCTTCCCAGTCTCTCCAGTTGTCAAAGTCCACAGAGAGCCACACCGGCTGCAGGAGGAAGCACGGATGTTACAGGCAGGAAGGACAGAAGCAAGGGAACATGGGAAGAGTGGGGGCGTGTGCACAGTCGGAGGCCTCAGAGGGAAAGGTCTGCGTGCTAGTGTTCCCACATGCACCCCATTGGCCAACCCACCCTCCAAGCTGCATCCACAAATGTTCACCTGAATCTACTCAGTGCCAAACATAATGCCAAGAACAGCAAGGTCTGAAAAAGCACAGAGTTCTATCCTTCAAGGACTGATGGACAGGGAACTCAAAGCATCCTAGCATGCAACCACGCAAGACAGACAAGCTGCATTCCCCAGAGTCAGAGGCACCCCTTTGTTGTGGGACATTTGTGAAGGGTTCACAACACGCATTTACCAGGCGGACACTTCCGCCTAGCCAATTCCGGTCAGGATAGCCATTTCCAGGCTGGCCTCGAACTCAAGATCCTCCTGCCTCTGCCTCCTTCAGCAAATCCTACCGGTGCGCGCCACCACTATCCTGACCGGAATTGGCTAGGCAGAAGTGTCCGCCTGGTAAATGCGTGTTGTGAACCCTTCATTTGTATACTGTGTGAAAATGTGTTGCTGTGACTGGTATACTAAAAAGCTGAATGGCCAATAGCTGGGCAGGAGGTATGGGTGGGACTTCCTTCCGGGCAGAGAGAGAACTCGGGGAAGAAGAAAGCTGAGTCACCAGCCAGCTGCAGAGGAAGCAGCATGGGCAGGTACAGACAGATGAGGTAACGAGCCAGAAGATAGATTAAAATAAATGGGTTAGTTTAAGTTATAAGAGCAGGTGGGACAAGCCCAAGCTAAGGTCGAGCTTTCATAATTAATAATAAGTCTCTGTGTCGTTATTTGTGAGCTGATGGCCCAAAGAAAAAATCTGACTATAAATGGTGAGAACCATATGCCAAAGTGCTCACATTTAAAGCCAGGTGTAATGCTACAACCTATCATGCCAGCATTTTTCAGGTGACGCCTAGAGAACCAGGGGTTCAAGGTCATCCTTGGGTATATAGCAAGATAAAGTTTAGTCTAAGCTACATGGGACCCTGTCTCAAAAGAAAATTTAATATTCATACATATTCATTTTAAAGATTTTTTTCTTGGGGAGGTGTAGGGTTTTTTTCTCTTTGACCTTTGGGGGCCCACCACCCAGCTCCTAAATAAATACACAGAGACTTATTCTTACTTTTGAATGCCTGACTTTAGCATAGCTTTGCGCCTTTCCTGGAACTCACCTTGTAGACCAGGCTGGCCTTGAACTCACAGAGATCCACCTGCCTCTGCCTCCCAAGTGCTGGAATTAAAGGCATGCGCCACTACTGCCCGGCTTTTAGCCAGCTTTTCTTAACTTAAATTATCCCATCTATGGGCTGGAGAGATGGCTCAAAGGTAAAGAGCACCGACTGCTCTTCCAGAGGTCCTGAGTTCAATTCCCAGCAACCACGTGGTGGCTCACAACCATCTATCTGTAATGAGATCTGGCGCCCTCCTCTGTATACATAATAAATAAGTAAATCTTTAAAAAAAAATTATCCCATCTAGGGCTGGAGAGATGGCTCAGAGGTTAAGAGCACTGACTGCTCTTCAGAGGTCTGAGTTCAATTCAGCAACACATGGTGGCTCACAACCATCTGTAATGAGATCTGGTGCTCTCTTCTGACCTGTAGTCATACATGCTGTATACAAAATAAATAAATAAATCTTTAAAAAAAAAAATTATCCCATCTACCTTTTGCCTCTGGGCTTTTACCTTTCTCTATTTCTATATATCTTTTCTTTCCTTCTTATTCCACGTCTGGCTGTGTGGCTCACCCTTGGCATCCTCCTCTTCACGTTCTTCTCCTTCTATTTATTCTGTGTGCCAGTCCCACCTATTCTTTTTCCTGCCTTGCTATTGGCTGTTCAGCTCTTTATTAGACCACAGTTTTAGGCAGGCAAAGTAACACAGCTTCACAGAGTTAAACAAATATAACATAAAAAGGCAACACATCTTTGCATCATTAAACAAATATTCCACAGTATAAACAAATGTAACACATCTTTAATATTCTACAACAGGATTTTTTTTTGTTTTTGTATATGTTGGTTTGTGTTCTAGGCCTAGAACTGCTTTGTAAACCAGGATGACCTTGAACTCACAGAGATCCACCTGCCTCCGCCTCTTCCTCATATAGGGATTAAAGGTTTGTGCCACCACACCTGGCTATATTTTGTTTGCCCCTATGTCTGTGCCTGAGTTCCTGCCTGGTGCCCATGGAGGCCAGAAGAGGGCATTGAAACTTCTGGAACTGGAGGTACAAGCAATTCTATTTTGAGCTACCATGAGCTGGAAATTGAACCCTGGGTCCTCTGGAGGAGTAAATTAAAAACTGAGCCATCTCTCCAGTCCCATAATTTATAATAAAAATATTAAAATCATGCCAGGCAGTGGTGGCGTACGCCTTTAATCCCAGCACTGGGAGGCAGGGGCAGGCACTCTTGTGAGTTCCAGGCCAGCCTGGGCTACAGAGTGAGTTCCAGGAAAGGCGCAAAGCAACACAGAGAAACTCTGTCTCGAAAAAAAAAAAAACAAAGTGTTAAAATCACATTTACGGGGATTAGAGAGATGGTTCTGTGGTTAAGAGCATTGTCTATTCTTTCAGAGGACCAGGGTTCAATTCCCAGCCCCCACGTGGTGGGTCACATCTAGTTTCAGGAGATCCAAACAGGCTACAGTACATGCAGGCAGAACACCCATACACACAAAATAAACAAATTCTTAAAAAAATCACATTTATGTATTTATTTATGTGAAGGGGGCATGTCACTACACATGAATGAATGTCACACTTTTAGGGGTTGGTTCTCTCCTTCTGCCATGTGGGAACTGGGCCTCAAATTCAGATCATCAAGTCATCAGGCTTGGTAGCAAGCACCTATATCTGCTGAACCATCTCACTGGCCCCCATGATCTGCATCTTTTTTTTTTTTTTTTTTGTTTTTCGAGACAGGTTTCTCTGTGTAGCTTTCGCTTTCTGGAACTCGCTTTGGAGACCAGCTGCTCGAACTCACAGAGATCCGCCTGCTCTGCTCCGAGTGCTGGATAAGCGTGCGCCCCCGCCGCTGATCTACATCTTTTTTAATATCAGCAAAAAGATAAAAAATTGTGAATGTCAATGGCCAATCAAAATATTTTTTAAGATTTATTTGTTTTATTTTATGTGTATGAATGTTTTGTCTGCATGTGTGTATGTATATTACATGCTCATGGAAGTCAGAAGGAGGTGTTGGCTCCCCTGGAAATGGAGTAATACATGGTTGTGAGCCACCGTGTTGGAGCTAAACATTGAACTCAGGTTCTCTGCAAGAGCAACCAATGCTTTTAACCACTAAGCTACCTATCCAGACCCTCAAATATTTTTGTCGTTGCTTTTTGAGACCGGGTTTCTCTGTGTAGTTTTGGAGCCTGTCCTGGAACTCACTCTGTAGACCAGGCTGGCCTTGAACTCACAGAGATCCACCTGCCTCTGCCTCCCAAGTGCTGGGATTAAAGGTGCGCATTATCACTGACAGGCTCAAAATAATTTTTTTTTTTTTTTTTTTTTTTTTTTTTTTTTTTTTTTTTTTTTTTTATTTTTTATTTGACAGTGTTCTTTGCATGTATGCAGAAGATGCAATTATTAGATGTTTGTCACATATGTTGCTGGATTGAATCAGACTCTGGAGCAGTCAGTGCTCTTAACCTCTGAGCCATCTCTCCAGCCCAAATAATTTTTTTAACTGTGAAGAAACTACTGAAATAAATGTAAAAGCCAGATTCAGCCAGCAGGTGGCCAACTTTCAGCTTTTAGAACAGAAGTTCTTTTCGGAGTCTCAAGTGTGAGAGTGACAAAGTCAACTTCTGTTTAACAGACCACACTGGGAACAAGAGAAAGGGGGGATAAGAGATGGGACAGAAAATATGCAACAAACTACCAACGAAGTCAGGCACAGAAGCCCATACCTGTAAAGTCAACATTCAGAATGCTGAGACAGAAGGATGGCAAGTTCAAGACCAGCCTGAGCTACATAGAAAGAGCCTGTCTCAAAAACAAACACAAAGAGACCAAAAAACAAAACAAAACAAAACAAAAAAACCCACTTCCCCCAGTGACCCCTGACCCCTGATGGATGCAGTCTAGACTGGGAGGAAATACATAAATCTCAGAATATTTGGGAGATCAAATATGCAGGACCCAGGTAACTCACTGAATACTGACTTGAAGGAAGGCAAACCCAAATCCAGATATAACTCTGGTGCCTGGGTACTCAGAGAGAGCACACAGATAGAGTGCACAGAAGAAGCAGACTCCTCCCCACTCACTCACCTTGATATCCTCCTTGGTGAGCCGTGGCCAAGCCACCTTCTCCTTCCATTTCCTCACAAAGCAAGTAATAGAGCGACCAGAGCGCTTATCCTGGGAGTCCTGACAGAAAGACAGCCTGTCTTAGAGACCGAGCTTTAGGATAAACCTCCAGTTTCCTGGCTTGGCCAGCCTTTCTGTCCAGATCTGACTATCCTTACCCTGCCCTCACCTTGGAGTTCACCTTGGCATAGAACTCAATCTCGTTGTACAGCTCCACTCCGTCGCCGTTCCTGCAGCTGAAGAGACAGTAAAGCTGAGACACGGGAAGAGTGAGGGGACAGTTCCGGAGACACCAGGCCCTTCCAGGGGGGAGGCCACTACCTGAACACAATGCGGTCATCTTCAAGGAGTACACTCACGTCGGTACTGTCCTCGACACAAAACTCCATGTAAACATACTTGGGTCTGTCGTACCACAGGGTCCGGGCGTGCTGCCTGAAGAGGGTGGAGGTGGGGCTTGGTAGGAGTGGGCAAGACTGAAGGCAATAAGGAGAGGCGGAGGGAGGAGACAATGTAGTGCCACAGAACCCGGTGGAGGGGAGTGGTTGGAGCAGGTGGAAGCGGTGAGAACGAACCCGGAAAGACAAGGGAAGTAAGGAGTTAGGAAGTGCATTCAGTTCACAGCACTCCTCTCACCCACAGTCACAGGGGCCTGGAGTCCCGGGCTCCGACGGATCTGGGCAGAATCAGCAGCTTCTACAAGATGTGGGGCAGGGGATCTGCAGGGAGAGGGGCAAGGGGGTAGGCTGTGTGCGATGGCGGCCTGAAACTCACCGTTCCATGGTGGCTCCAGCTGCCCGGTGCCTTTTGGAGTCCCAGGCAAGGGCCTCTATCTTTAGATCCTAGGGGCGCGCCTAGCAGCTGCCTCTCCTTATTTGGTAGGGGTGAGGGTTGAGAGGAAGGGAAAAGGTGGCAAGACAGCAAAAGTGATCTGAACTCCGGGGGGACTCTGGGAGAGTTTACTGCATCTCTTTACCTCTCGGGGTCTCCAGAAATACACGGATCAGGAATACATTCACCCTCTTTAGTCAGGCAAAGGGCTACCCTAGACCCTCTAAGCAGGAAACTACTTATCCTCGGCCTCGTTCCTTTGTCCCTCCAACCCTAAGTACTCGCGTAGAGTCTAATTCACAATGCACTAAAGTCGGATCCAGTGGGCGGGGCCTCGGGAGACTGGAGGCGTGCAGGCCCCGCCCACCGCTCCTCCAGGCTTCCCGGCCAGCGCCCGTTGTCATGGCAGCAAGGGGGGCGCGACTGACGTGCGGCGGCGCTTCCGGGAAGATGGCGGCTGTGGAGGTGGCTACGGAGCAGGCAACTGCGGTGACGGCCTTGGGGCCAAAGGCGAAGGACGAAGAAGAGGACGAGGAGGAGGAGGAGTCGTTGCCACCATGCGAGGCAGTGCGCTGGGCCCCCGTGGGGGCGGTGGCCGAGGCCGGGCCTGGAGCGGCGGCGTTCTCGGAGGAGGCGGCGGCGGCAGCCGAGGAGCCGGGAGCGGCCCCGGGCTCCCCTCCGGACGCCACCGTACGCACGCTGCGGCGACTGCAAGCCGAGCGGCGGCAGCTGGACTCGGCCCTGCTCGCGCTGTCCTCGCACTTCGCGCAGGTGCAGTTCCGCCTGCGCCAGGTAGTGCGCGGGGCGCCGGCGGAGCAGCAGCGGCTCCTGCGCGAGCTGGAAGACTTCGCCTTCCGCGGCTGTCCTCACGTCCTGGGTTATGAGGGGCTGGGAGACCCCTGCGGCGGCGGCGGTGGCGGCGATGGGCTTCCGGAGGGCCGGCCCCGGGTGCGGGGCGAGGACCAGGTGAGTGTCAGGGGCTGGGTCCGGCTGGGCATGAGGACGGGGCGGGCAGGGAGTGTGTACCGGGTGATGACAGACGCGGAGCGAGCAAGTTGGACGTATGGTAGGTGAATGCCAGATACGGACACTGGAGACAGGAAGATGCAGAAAGACATAAAGTGAACATTGAAAAGGTAAATGGAAGCGGTGCTGCCTCCGTCTACCGTGCCCACGCCTGAAGGTGCTTACTTACCCCGAGTGTGTATGTGTGTCACACGCTCTGCAATGAGATACACCTCCAGTCCTGAGCACTTGCTGATAGATGAGCATGGGGAACAGGAGAAGTGGGAAATGAAAGGTCCCCCTCTCCCCGTGCTTTTTTGGCATATACATGTGCTGTAATCTTTATGCTGTTTTATCTCACTGAGAGGTTTGGTAAACAGACACCTTCACTTGGTAGTGGAAAGAAACACACCTCCTGATTATAAGGAAGTCCTAGCAGTGTCTTCAACCTGCCCTGCCATCCTGCGTAATTAACGGGGTTCTCTGAACGGGGACCTGGGGAGCTGGCTGACAGGGGCGTTCCTCAGGACACTGAAGAAGCAGAGAAATTCTGTAAACCACAGCAAGGGAAGGTTCCTTATGAACTTGGACATCTCTGGAAGCTGGAAGTATTGAGACACGCTGCCTTTCTCCTTCATATTCTGCAGATTACAGTCCACACAAGGCTTTCTTCTCGCTCAAAATGTCTTTAGCCAGGAGAACCGATCGGTAGCAGATACTGACTTTTGTTAATCTGAACTGTTTCCAGCTCCTCCCTCCTCATACCCATGTCTCCTTGCACAAGGAGCAGTCAACTTTAAGTGGCCAGACTAAAAAGTTAGAATAAATAGAATTACTGGTAGCCAGGCCCAGTTCAGTGGCGAATGACATGAAAGGCCATATGCAGCCATGGTAGGTACTTTTTATTGTTCACTGTCACTTTCAGAAAAATTTTCAGTGTGATGCCATACAAAGTTGTGCTCAGTGGATACGTTGGTGTATGAACAGGTAGTATCTGAGTGGAGGACAGCTTCGAGTTGAGTGATGAACTTTTTCTATTGGGGGGGTCAAAAGGGTCTTTGGGGTGGAACCCAGGGACTTGCATGTTGTAGGCAAATGCTCTGTCATCAATTGAGCTACGTTCACAGCTCTTGAAATTATTATTATCGATTTTGTTGTTTTTTGAAATAGGGTTTCTCTGTGTAGCCCTTGATGTTCTGGAAATCGCTCTATAGACCAGGCTGGCCTTGAACCCAGAGAGATATGTCTGACTCTACCTCTCAAGTGCTGGGATTAAAGCATGCGCCACCACTGGCCGGAATTTTTTTTTTTTTTAAGGCAAGTTCTCTAGGTAAGGCTGCCTTTGAACTTACTATAGAATAATCTTGAAGTATTTTTAAAAAGTAGTGAGTGGTGAGTGTGTGTGTGTGTGTGTGTGTGTGTGTGTGTGTGTGTGTGTGTAGTGTAGGAGCACTGCTGGTATCACAGCCTGTGTATGCAAGTCTGAGGACAACTTTCTGGGGGCAGTTCTCTCCTGAGAATGTGAGTTCTAGATATCAAACACAGGCCATCAGGCTCAGTGTCCCTAACCTTGAATTTCTGATCCTCCTGCCTCCACCTTCTGAATACTGAGATCACAGGCATGGGGACCATACCCAGTTATCCAGTGCTTGGTTCTGAACCCAGCATCTAGTATGCACTAGGCATGTGCTCTACCAACTTAGTTATATCCCAAGCCTTTCCAAATTACTTTAAACTGCCGGGCGGTGGTGGCGCACGCCTTTAATCCCAGCACTCGGGAGGCAGGGGCAGGCGGATCTCTGTGAGTTTGAGGCCAGCCTGGTCTCCAAAGCGAGTTCCAGGAAAGGCGCAAAGCTACACAGAGAAACCCTGTCTCAGAAAAAAAAACAAACCAAAACCAAATTACTTTAAACTTTAATCTCAATTTGTACTGGAAATTAAATCTACTGTTTCCTGCCTTGCCCCAGAACTTACTGTTCTCTCTGTTAAATTTGTTTGCTCAACTCCAGCAAATATGCTGTAACTATGGCAGCAAGTGACAGACTTTGGCAGATGTAGTCATGGAAACAAACCAGCATTTATCGCTGGTTTCTTTCTCCCTTGGCTTCACAAAGGGATGACAAAGCTGGACTATTTCTCCATTTCTTTCTCTTTTAGCTGATTAGATAACGTCCTCCAGCCAGAGGTCATTATTTGGAATTTGTTATTTTGTACCTAATTTAGTCCAAAAACATGTAAGAAATATGTACTGAGGGCTGGAGAGATAGCTCAGTGGTTAAAAGCACTGGCTGCAGCCGGGCAGTGGTGGTGGCTCACGCCTTTAATCCCAGCACTGAGGCAGAGGCAGTCGGATCTTGTGAGTTCAAGGCCAGCCTGGTCTACAGAGTGAGATCCAGGAAAGAAGCAAAGCTACATAGAGAAACCCTGTCTCGAAAAACCAAAAAAAAAAAAAAAAAAAAAAAAGCACTGGCTGCTCTTGCAGAGAACCCAGGTTTGATTCCCACCATCAACATGGCAGATCACAACTTTCTATAAAGTTGTTCAGTCCTGTTCCAAAGGAAGGATTAGACTCACTCTTCTGGCCTCCATGGACACCAGGCACTCACGTGGTACATAGACATACATGTGGGCCAAACATCCATAAACATAACATTTTAAAAATATTTTTTAAGGAAGAAAAGAAATACTTCCTGAGAATTCACCTCATACTGAGCACAGTTCTAGGTGTATTGGGGTTGGAAGTCAAGGCCTTTGCCCTTGAGGAGGTCATAGATTAGTAGAAACAGGTCCTAAACAAATCCTGTAATGATTAAGTGTACACAGTACAAAGGAAGAAATGACTTGTTCTGCCTGGAAAAAATCAGAGAAAGCTTTCAGTGGAGACCTCGTTACTAAGCCGAGAAAAAGGACATGCTCTGAAAAGAGCAGTAAGACTCAGGAAGGGTCGGAAGAGTATCCTGAGGCTTGCTTTCATGTTCCACAAAGCTAAAGAAAGGGGATTGCTTTTGAAGAAGCTGAATGAAAGTTAATTCTTTGTTTTCATCTCTTCTCTCTCATACCTTGCTTCTTGAGGGCTTGGTAAGTAAGGCTTGTTTGGTTGGTTTTCATTTGTTTGTTTGGCTGTTTTTTCAGTGGTGGTGGTTAAGATAGAGTCTGTATCTGTAGTCCAGACTGGCCTGAAACTCGCTGAGGAGTGCAGGTGTACACGGTCGTGTCTGGCTTGCTTTTTGTTTTGTTCAGGATTTATACTCAGAAATGATGAAGACCCAGTATCTAAGAATATGTTGTCAAGACTTGATCACTGTAAAGGACTCTTAATAACTTAAAGGCAGAAGCTACATGGTAACTGCCATGAAAAGGGGGTTGTCCTTAGAGAAAGCTACCTCACAAATATGCACACACGCCACACTGTTACCTTCCCACCCCTGTGACTTGGCTGCTCTATGTTTCTGTGCCTTAGGTACTTATATTCCATCGTTTCCCCTTTTACAGAAATAGCTATAACCTTTCTAAGTAGCTTTGAAACTTCAGAAAATTGGTTGACTTCTATATATATATATAAAGCCTTTCTCTATACTCAGACCCTCAGGCCTTGCTTTGTGAGATGGGGTCTCATGTAGCACAGCTTAGCCTCAAACTAGCTATCTAGCTCATGCTGGACTTGAACTTCTGATCCTTGAGTCTTCACAAGCTACCATACCCAGTTCATTTCCCCAGACTGTTGCAAAATTTGTTTGCACAGAGTAGTGAGGCTGTGTTGACTGGCCATGAAGATGACACCTTTAACTCCAGGAGGCCATCTTACCTCCTGACTAGACCTTTGAAAAACAAGTCTATTAACAAAAGGCTTCACTGTGTTAATACCCTGTTTCCAATGAAGAAATGATCGCTTCTTGAAGAAAACACACGTGTAGGGCTATAGTGGCGCACGCCTTTAATCCCAGCACTCAAGAAGCAGAGGCAGGTGGGTCTCTGAGCCTGGTCTACAGAGTGAGTTCCAGGACAGCCGGGGCTGCCCATTGCCTGGTGAAGTATATTCTTCCTGCTGAACCTGCCTTGTCAATGGTCTCATTGAGTCATTTGGAAGTGTTATATATTTTCCTGGTCATGATTGGCCTGAGCTCTTGAAGTGCCTTTGGCTTCTCTTTTCTATGAAATAGACCCAAGTGTTTTTTCCCTCCCTAGAGTGAGCAGGAAAAACGAGAGCGTCTGGAAACCCAGAGGGAGAAGCAGAAAGAACTGATTCTGCAGCTCAAGACCCAGCTTGATGACCTGGAAACCTTCGCCTATCAGGAGGGCAGTTATGACTCCCTGCCGCAGTCCGTGGTCTTGGAAAGACAGCGGGTGAGCAGACCTCAGAGGCAACTCCAGCATTTCTTATGGTTAATATATCCCTGCTGACGGTATTCCAACATAAGCTCCCCACAGATTACTTCTCCCATGGCCTTACCAAGAACCCTGGGTCCAAAGCAAAGGGAAAGTTGACTATTTCCTGGACCTGGAGCCAGTCTCTCTTTCTTGTTCCCTTCTTTCCAAAGTTCCTTTATCATTTGTTTTTATCAGTAAAAAGGATTAGAAATGCCGGGCAGTGATGGCACATGCCTTTAATCCCAGCACTTGGGAGGCAGAGGCAGGTGGATCTCTGTGAGTTTGAGGCCAGCCTGGGCTACAGAGTGAGTTCCAGGAAAGGCACGCAAAGCTACACAAAGAAACCCTGTCTCGGAAAAAAAAAAAGGATTAGCAATATATTCACTTGGAAGCCTTTAGAAAAAGTAAATATGAGGCTTTTGGGACTTTATTTATTTTTATTTTATGTATATGAGTGTTTTGCCTGCATATATAACTTTGTATTGTGTGCATGAAGTGCCTGTGGAAGCCAGAAGAAGGTGGCAGACCCTCTAAAGTGGAGTTGCAGAGGTTGTGAGCTGTAATGTGGGTGCTGGGAACCCCACCCTGCTCCTCTGCAAGAGTGCCAGTACTCTGACCCATCTCTCCAGCCCAAATATGAGACTACTGGATCTTTAGCCACTTTGGATCATTCATCCTGTTCTAATGGGTGAAAGTTGACTGGCCTGGTAAGTTCACAGTTCATGAGAGGTGTCATTTCTGATCGAAAGGAACTATGTATCCTTTTGTGTGGGCATAGTTTCTCTGTGTCTTAGCAGCCACTTCCCAAATAACCACTCAGAGACTTATTAATTATAAATGTTTGACCGATAGCTTAGGCTTTTCTCCAGCCAGCTCTTACAACTTAAATTAATCCATTTCTTTTAATCTGTGTGCTGCCCCAAGGCTTGTTTACCTCATCTGTGAACTTACCATGTTGCTTCTTCCGAGTCTGGCTCAAAACTCCCCCTGATTCTTGAGACTCCACCCTTCTTCCTCCCAGCATCCTCTGTCTCACTGTCCTGCCTATGCCTCCTGCCTAGCTACTGGCCAGTCAGCTCTTATTAAACCAGTCAGAAGATAACTTGGCAAAGACACATTTTCGTAGTGTAGCAAAAGGATTATTTCATGACACTTTCATTTTGTTTTGTTCATTTGTTTGTTTTCGTTTGTTGGCTTTTCAAGACAGGGTTTCTCTTTGTAGACTGACTGTCCTGGAACTCACTCTGTAGACCAGGCTGACCTCGAACTCCCAGAGATCTGCCTGCCTCTGCCTCCCGAGTGCTGGGATTAAAGGTGTGTGCCACCACTGCCCAGCTTGTTTTTTGAGACAGTTCTCATATAGCCTAGGCTGGCCTCTAACTTGCTATATAGGCCACCAACGCCCCGCCTCCTCTTTCTTTTCAAATTATTATATGAGTGTGGGTACACACATGCCACAGCACACATCTCTCCCTCCACCTCTGTGTGAGTTCTGAGGATCTAACTGCGGTCACTAGGCTGGTATAACAAGTGCTTTTATCTGCTGAGCTATCTCTTAGACCCTGTCCTCACTCATCTTAATCAGCAGCTGCATCATTTTCTCCTGAAGTCAGAGGACCCTGAAGTTTTTATTGTGTTCGAGCATAGAAGCCTCTCTAAGATTCTCCTCCCCAACCCTCCTTGAGAACTGCAAAGTGTATACTCACCGCTGTGTTCTTGATAGGTGATCATCGATGAGTTAATAAAGAAACTGGACATGAATCTGAATGAGGACATCAGTTCCCTGTCAACCGAGGAGCTTCGTCAGCGTGTGGATGCAGCAGTGGCTCAGATTGTCAACCCAGCTCGAGTGAAAGAACAGTTGGTTGAACAACTGAAAACCCAGATCCGAGATCTTGAGATGTTCATCAGCTTCATCCAAGGTCAGAGGAACATCTAGGAAGAGGAAACATATTCAGTGTGATAGTTCTTTGTGGTCTGAGAACTCATCTAAAGGGACCAGTTCTTGCTGTATTTAAGAGAATTTAAGAGAACCGGGCAGTGGTGGTGCACACCTTTAATCCCAGCACTCGGGAGGCAGAGCCAGGCGGATCTCTGTGAGTTCGAGGCCAGCCTGGACTACCAAGTGAGTTCCAGAAAAAAGGCACAAAGCTACACAGAGAAACCCTGTCTTGAAAAAACAAAACAAAACAAAACAAAACAAAAAAAACCCTGTCTTTAAAGACAAAAAAAAAAAAGAGAGAGAGAGAGAATTTAAGAGATTTGAAGTGGCCGGGCAGTTGTGGCACACGTCTTTAATCCCAGCACTCGGGAGGCAGAGCCAGGCGGATCTCCATGAGTTCGTGGCCAGCCTGGGCTACCAAGTGAGTTCCAGGAAAGGCACAAAGCTACACAGAGAAACCCTGTCTCAAAAAACCAAAAAAAGGGAAAAAGAGAGAGAGAGATTTGAAATGGATGTGGTGTTCCGTGCCTTTAGTCCTCAAATGCTGAGAGGCGGGGCCTGGCAGACCTCTGAGTTATAGGCCAGCCTGTCACATAGAGTGAGTTCCAGGCTACCCTACATAATGAGACCTCTTATGTTTGCCACAGTAGATTGGGAAAGAACATTATCTAGAGCCTGTCTTTCAGGCCACTGCTGGCCTCATGTCCTTGAGCAGATTCCTCCCTCTTAGTCTGACACTCTTCACTGGGGATGATTCATTCTTCATTTGCTAAGCAAATATTTACTGAGCTAACTATGCTGCACCAGGCACTTTTCACCCAGCGGAACCCAATAATTTATAAAACTCTGGTCACACAGTAGACACTATTAACCATTCCCTTTCCCTTTAAAACTCTGCTGTGAAGGGGATAAGTAACGTCTTGGTGTTGTGCCCTCTGATGATAGATGAAGTGGGAAGCCCCTTGCAGACGAGTGGACACTGTGAGTGCAAGGTCAGCGGGAAGACAGGAACCGGCTCCACCAGAACGGGCAGCAGCACACCGCCCCCAGGAGCCAGCAAAAGTAAGTACAGCTCGAGTGCAGGGCCACAAAGGCAGAGTGGGAGGTGGAAGCAGGAGGATTGAAAGTTCAAGGCTAGTCTGGACTACGTATGGAGATTCTCTGTGGCTGAAAGAAAGGACAGTGAGATTGTCTCAGCCGGTGATGTGCTTGCTGCCAAGCCTGGGGACCTGTGTTGGATCCCCAGTGCTGCATGGGAGAAGGAGAGAACTGACTCCCTCTGGTTGGCCTGTGACCTTATTGAACCACACACACCACACACGATTCATGAATTACTGCTTGGGCCTTAGGAAGAAATGGGGGAGAGGAAATGATAATAGTGCAAGGTGTCTTTGGGGCATGATACCATTCTAATATGGATTGTGATGATGATGTACAATTTTAAAAAACCACCAGATCTGGGAGGCATGGCTAGTATAGTGTGGAGGAGTCCTAGAGCCCTGGGTTTAATCCTGAGTACCAGAAAACAAAACAAAAGAAGTTGAGCCGGGCGGTGGTGGCGCACGCCTTTAATCCCAGCACTCAGGAGGCAGAGCCAGGCGGATCTCTGAGTTCAAGGCCAGCCAGGTCTACAGAGATCCAGGACAGGCACCAAAACTACACGGAGAAACCCTCTCTCACAAAAACAAAACAAACAAACAAAAAAGAAGCTGAGCATGGTGGCATGTACCTGTAATCTTACCACTTGAGAAACTCAGGCAGGAAGATGGAGTTTGAGGCCAGCCTAGACATGGTGCCTCCCTGAAATCCCAGCAGTAGGGAGGCTGAGAGGGGATGATTGCCATGATAGCAAGATCCTGTGTGAAAAACCAGCAGCCTGAATTGTATACTAGAAGTGGGTGTCTGCACAGTACCTCAATTACAGTTAGAATCATCAGCCAGCTGCATCCTTGCCTTCATGTGGTACTTGCACTGTGGCTTAGAGGCAAGACATGCTCCCAGCATGTGACCTGTTGAATGTTTTATGTCATTTTGACCTCTATCTAATGGTCACTCTTTCTAAGCAGCGAAGGCAGAAGACGTGAAGAGAGTCCGGGAAACGGGGCTACACCTGATGCGTCGGGCGCTGGCTGTGCTCCAGATCTTCGCTGTTAGCCAGTTGGGCTGTGCCACAGGCCAGATCCCTCAAACCTTGTGGCAGCGGGGCCAGGCCGACAGAGACTACTCCCCCTTACTGAAAAGGCTGGAAGTGTCAGTAGACAGAGTGAAGCAGCTAGCCTTGAGACATCAGCCACATGACCATGTCATCACCTCGGCCAACCTCCAGGAACTCTCTCTAGGGGGCAAGGATGAGCTGACCATGGCTGTGCGGAAGGAGCTGACAGTGGCGGTGAGGGACCTGCTGGCGCATGGACTGTACGCCTCCTCCTCTGGGATGAGCCTGGTCATGGCCCCCATCGCTTGTTTGCTACCAGCCTTCTCCTCAGCCCCTGAGACCATGCACCCCTGGGAGCTCTTTGTAAAGTACTATCATGCCAAGAATGGCCGTGCGTATGTGGACTCCCCAGCCCGGAAGCTCTCGCAGTCCTTCGCCCTTCCTGTAATGGGTGGCACCGCTGTGACTCCCAAACAAAGCCTTCTGACGGCCATCCACCTGGTGCTGACGGAGCACGACCCTTTCAAGCGCAGTGCTGACTCAGAGCTGAAGGCGTTGGTGTGCATGGCGCTGAATGAGCAGCGCCTGGTGTCCTGGGTAAACCTCATCTGCAAGTCAGGGTCCCTCATCGAGCCCCATTACCAGCCCTGGAGCTACATGGCCCACACAGGTTTCGAGAGCGCCCTCAACTTGCTCAGCCGCCTCAGCAGCCTCAAGTTCAGTCTTCCTGTAGACTTGGCCGTGCGCCAGCTCAAGAACATCAAAGATGCCTTTTGATGAGAATGCCTGACCTTAGCACCCCCACACACACACCTTGCTCTGAAGAGATAGATGTCCTAGAGTTATAGAGTACAAGCGAGTTAGAGGAAGGAGGGTTAGAGCCGTTTTCTCAAATGCTTTTCAGGTGGTCAGCCTGATGGAGGCAGAGTCTGTTTTTCTCTTAGCATATTAAAAAGATGTGCCAGAGACTCTCATCAGAAATAGTGTCAGGGGCCTTGAGAGATGGTTCACCAGGTAAGGAGGCTTGCTATCACACCTGGCAATCTGAGTGATCCTGGGGACCCACCTGAGACAAGGAGAGAACAGACCTCTCACAAATTGTCCTCTTACCTCCACACACGAACTGTGGCGCCTGTGCATGCCTCAGGTGCCCAAACACAAGTCAATTTAATAATATCATCTAAACCCAGTGTCAGGACTAGAGGTGTCGCTCAGGGGCGTGGTGCACGGAAAGCGTGCACACAGCCAGGGATGAGGAAGTTAAAAGCAAGCAGAAAGAGCCATGCCTGGCCCACCACAGTGTACCAATCCCACTGGGTAGGAACCTGGTTAACAAAATGAGTCACCACACACAGCTAATGCCCTACTCACTGTGGCACGTCTGATTTTTAGAAAATTCAGATTGTGCCCACCCTTCTCTTCATGGCAGCAAGTCACTGTATGAGGGAGTTCTGGAAAACACTGAACTTTAGGCTCCTGCTAGTTAAGTTGGGAGCAGTCTTCTTTATCAGAAGCATCTGTGAGAGCCCGAGGGCCAGAACTGTAATTCCAGGTAGGAATTCTGATTCCCCTTTTTTCTGAGGGAGTTTTAATGTGAGTCTAAGATGAGAACAGCAATCTCCCTGCTGAGGTAATCCTCCCACACAGACAGTGCTGTCCTGGTCTCGAAGAATGACAGCTGATGTTAGGTACCATCTCTAGAAAGTCACTTTCCTCTCTGAACCTCTCAGGGCTGACAGTCTTTGGAAGTGAAAGCATTCAAAAAAATCCTTGCACTCAAGGACACACAGTACCCACAGTGATGAGTAGTACAGCCTCTTGGCTGGTGGCCACGGGCACCACTTATCTGAAGAATGGACTGACGGGGAAGGTTTGATCCTGCAGTGTGGCCAGCAGCAGGGCCAGGAATTACTACCGATCTCCATACAGACCAGGCCCTGCACATCTGTGAGAGTGATTCCCTTGTCTTTCAGCATGCAGTGAGCACATGCTCCAGGACTCACCAAGGATGGGTGAACTAAACTGCCGCTTGCATTTTGTTCCTGTGAAGTACACTTTAACTTATCTCAGTGACGTGTCACTTAAGATGCGTCATTGACATTTAATGGAAATACATGCAGTTTCCCTATGAAACACAGTAGTGTTCCGGGGCGTGGGACACAGCTCAGTGATGGAGTGCTTGCCTGGCATGTCTGAGACCGTGTTTTTATCCTCAGCACCACCCCAGGGAAAAAAAAAAAGATAATTGTAAAATATCATAAATAATGATATATCTGTGATTGATAATAAAATTGCAGTATTTTGTGTAGCTTCTCTGCAAAGCGCCTGACTCTCCTCTGCTTTCCGAGTCTCCCTAGTGCTATGGGCCCATGTAACCTAGGTCAGTATTTCTTTAGGAACTGCCTGCTTCCCTGTCCTGGATCAAGGCAGGATTTGGTGGCAGTAGTGGTTGTCTTGCCTGGGCTACAGCAGCAACACTGCAGTGGATGTGGTCACGGCTGCTGCTTCTGGAAACTGGTACTGTTTGTTGAGTCCACGCCTCAGGCCGCCGCCAGTGTTAGGGTGAGTGGGAACTGGTATTAATATATAGATTTGCCCCATACTGTCTTTTCACTTACGTGTGTGGTGTGTGTGTGGGGACAGGAGTTCCGTGGCTCTTCTGTGGAGTTCTTCCGTCATTAGTGGGTTCCAGCAGCTGAACTCACCAGCAGGCTTGTGTGGCAAGCACCCACCCACCTTTCGAGTTCTGTCTTGTTTTGCCATCCTTGTTTGCATGAAGACTGTGGTAGCGGAATAGAAAATATTTTTCTGTTGTGCCGTCCTAATTTCACTCCCCCTCCTTACAAGGCATGACATTATTACCTCTTCCCTTTACAGCTGTGGAACCTGAACTGAAGGGTGCTCAAAGACTGGAGATTTGAACTCGCCTAGAGCCAAAGCTTCTCATCTTTATGCTCCACCATGGTATTTCATTGTGCCATTCTGTGTTGAAGTCGTTTATCTCTTCCATTTCTATCCTTTAATTTTACCTTTACTTTGGAGAGCACTAAGTATTTTCTAAATACTTGCCAGAAATTCCAGCCGCCAAAGTACTAGGCTGAAGGCAGTGAGGCAGACAGGCATTGCTCTGCCAAGTTCTTCATGAAGCCTAAAGATGAGTACCCACAAAAGACCCCCAGCATCCCAGCAGTCATCTCTAGGGAAGGAGCTGCCTATAACAATATAAATCTGTCCCTGGCTTGGACTACAGCCCAGTAAGGGAGAAGAGGAGTGACAAGTCTGAGGCTATCCAAGAATGAAATGAAAAAGAGCAGTGGACCTGGCACGGTGGCACAGCCTATAATCCCAGTGCTCTGTACGGGAGGATGCCATGGATTGTCATGGTACGGATGTGTGGGTTCAGGCAGATCCGTGGAAAGAAGACTCAGAGGCATCTTAAGAATTAACATGGCTGCGGGGGGGGGGGGGTCCAGCCTCAAAGGACTGAAGCACTTTCCCTTCACCCAGGGCATTTTTATTTTCTCTCTATTTACAGTTTAGTCAGTTCATTTCCATATCATCAAAGAAACCTGAAAGGAGCTCCCAAAGATACAATGCCAAGTGCAAATTCCTAGATTTCTCAGGTACCAGGTTTTCCGGGTTTCCTGAACCAAGTTTTTGCATGGGCCTTTGATCCTTGGGAGACTCTCAGACAAGATTCACATAGGACGATAAGAGAAACAAAAGGTATCAGAGAAACAAAAGGTGTGGTTAAACAAAGGATGGATTAGGACTAGGCGCTGCTCTCTGGAGCCAGTACACTTTCAAAAATAACAAAGGGCGTGGTAGTTTAATGCCGAGCATCCCAGCACTGAGGGAGCAGAGACAGGAGCATTGCCACAAGTTTGAGGATAGCCTGGGACACATGAGACTTGAAGGAAAAATAAAGGCCAGTGAGATGGCTCAGCAGGTAAGGGCACCAACCAAGCCTGATGACTTTGAGTTCTATCCCTGGACCTACGGGGTGGAAAGAGACCAATTCATGCAAGTTGTCCTCTGACCTCCACACATTCGCCATGGTGTGTGCCCACTCATATGCATATACAAACTCACAAATGTAACTTTAAAAAAGGGGGAGGGCCAGGCATGGAGTCCCAGCACTGAGGAGGCAGAGGCAGGAGAATTGCCACAAGTTTTAGGCTATCTTGTCTACATAGTGACCTCTAGGCCAGCCAAGGCTATGTAATGAAGCCTGTCTCAAAACAACAGCAAAAGACAAAACAACCAGCCTGCTCTACATAGCAAGTTCCAGGACAGCCAGGACCACATAGAGAGACCCTGTCTTGAAACAACAACAAAAAAGCATGGGTATATAATACACACACATACATAATGAAAGAAAGGTAATCTGTACTGCATAGCATACTTAAAGATTTCTAAAGTGGCCGGACCTGGCAGCACATGCCTTTAATTCCAGGACTAGAGAGGCTGAGTCAGGTAGATCTATCTCAGAGTTCAAGGCCAGCCTGGTCTACATAGTGAGTTCTAGGTAAGCCAGGGCTACACAGAGAGACTATCTCAAAAGCAAACAAACATTAAAAAAAAAAAAAAAAAAAAAAAAAAAAAACAGATTACTAAAGTATTCTATACTTTGGTTTTTTGGGGGGAGCAAGGGGAGAAAGGCTCCCATGTAGCCAAGGCTGGCCTCAAACATGCTATGTAACTAAACATGAACATGAACTGATCCTCCTGCCTCCACCCGCTAGTGCTGAGATTACAAGTGTGTGCTACCCGGGCTGCAGAGATGGCTCAGTGGTGGCTCACAACCATCTCTAGTGGGATCTGATGCCCTCTTCTGGCATAAAGGTGTACATGCAGGCAGAGCACTCATACATAAATAAGTCCTTTCAAAAACTTTTAAAACAAAACCCTCTCTTAAGAAACAAAAAGAAAAAAGAAGTGTGTGCTACCATCCCCTCCAAACAAGTGGTTTTGTTTTAAAACAAGATCTCACTGTGTAAACCAAACTGGCCTTGAACTCAGAGATCTACCTGCCTCTGCCTGAGTACTATATAATTAAAGGTGTGCTCTCAGGTCCTTTGGAAGAGAGTGAGTGCTCTTAACTGTAGCACTCCAGCCTCTTGGGTTTTTGTTCTTGTGTTTGTTTTGGTTTGAGACAGGGTTTCCCTATGTTGTCCTAGACCTTGATATGTGGCCCAGTATCTCTGACCTCGAACTCAGAGATACTCCTGCCTCTCTGCCTCTAACAGGCGTGTGCCACCAAGGCAGAGTCTCCTATAGCTCATGCTGGTCTTGAACTCATTATGTAACCGGGGATGACCTTGAACTTCTGATCCCCTGTTTACTACCTCCTGTGAGTTGGGGTTATAGTCATGGGCCACCACTCTGGACACAGGTCTTTCTGTTGAGCCACATAATAGTTTTCCAAGATATCTCCTTTGTCATTCATTCTCGCCAGGCAGGTACACAGGGTCTCTGCAGGGCTTCATACTCTGTGTTCTCCAGTGCAGTGAGCCTGGTCACACTTGTCGGTCAGGAGGCAGCCTTCAGGAGATCTCACACAGAGCATCACTGAAGGCAAGATGTGTAGGGAAGCTGATGTGCAGGCATCAAGCCAAGTGGTCAATTGCTCCCTAATGAAGATTCCATTCAGAACTGGTGGCTGGAGGCTGGAGAGACATCTCAGTGATTAAGAGCATTGGCTGCTCTTCCAGAGATACTTGGGTTCAATTCCTAGCACCCATGTGGTTGGTTGTAAACAACCATAGTCAACTGAAGTTCCAGGGAATCTGATGCCCTCTTCTGGCTTTCATGCAGACAGGGATGAGGTGCACGGGTATACATTTAGACAAAACACCACACACGTAAAATAAAAAATAAAACGATTAAAAATGTTTTTTAAAATTGGCAGGTGAGGGAGACTGGTCTGTTCATAACCTTAGGAAATGTTTCCTCCTGCTTCAGAAAATATTTTAATTGCAGCCAGGCATGGTGGCCCATGCCTATAGTCACAGGCATGTATGTGTGTGTGTGTGTGTGTGTGTGTATACATGTAAAAATGTAAATATAAGCTGGGTGTGGTGGTTCACAAATGTCATTCCAGTACTCAGGAGACTGAGAAAGTTGGATTCTAGCCTAAGCTATGAAGTGAGTTCCAGTCTTAGCTACAGAGTAAGCCCTGTCTCAGAAGAAGGGCTGGTGAGATGGCTTAGAGGTGAAGAGCACTTACTGCTCTTATAGAAGACATGAGTTCTGTTCCTAGCACCCACATCAAATGGTTCATAACAGCCTGTAACTTCAACTCCAGGAGATTCATACTCACACATACACACACATGTTGATACATACACATAATTAAAAATAAATCCTTTAAAATAAATTGAAAATTTTGGAGTAATAATCATAAATAGGGGCTGGAAAGATGGCCCAGTGTTTTAGAGCACTTTCTGCTCTTGCAGAGGACCTGGAAAGGACCCAAGTTCAATTCCCAGCACCCACATAGTGACATACAGTCATCTGTTACACCAGTTCCAGGGAATCCAACACCTTCCTCTGACCTCCTTGGTCACTAGGCACATACATACATGCAGGTAAAATACTCATAAATAAAAAATAAGGGGGCTGGATGCAGCCCCTGGTTTTCATCTCTGAATAAAACCAGCCAATTCTTGGTTAGTTAAGCTCTCCTGGTTGACTGAGTACCACAGGAATATTTCCCAAAGATGTTCAGAGAGGAATTGAAAAGGGCTCAGAGTAGGAAAAAAGCAAATAAAATCAGTGAGCAGTGACAGATGAGTAATCCCAAGTCTGATTGCTTGCCCATATTTAAATGATGGAATGGAAAATTCTCAATTTCCTTTAAAATATCTGATATGTTATGACTTACCAAATCTGTGTAGAACAGTAGAAATCCTAGGGGATTTTCAAAACAGCCACTTAGTGTCCCAGGTGTAAATCCAGAGAGAGAGAGAGAGAGAGAGAGAGAGAGAGAGAGAGAGAGAGAGAGAGAGAGAGAGAGAGAGAGAACGCACAAGAAAGTGTAGCCGGCTAAAGCTTAAATCCAGCCACATGTTCCCTCTTGTGCCGAGTCAAGGCTTGGGTCTGGCTTCCTTAAGCTCCGACCACGTGCGTTGGCTTTACAGGCAGGGCCCTGTTCGGCAGGGCAGGTCTGAGTTGTTTGTAACACCTGTAACACCGGCTTTAAGCAAGCAGGATTTAAGCAAGCAGCTCACCGATAGTCCAGCCTGAGGTCAAACAGACCTAGACCCAGGCTAAGAAGCCACTGCTCGGACTAAGAAGCCGACCGGTGCCTGCCACCGCCTGCCGCTCTTGCGGGAAAGCGGACCTGCTGCCAAGCCAAGCGGTTTTTAATGGATTCTTTTCACGTTGGGCGCCAGATATTGATGTAACCAACCATCTTATTAAATAAGAAACACAGAAACAATGTAAAAGAGAAAGCCGAGAGGTCAGAGCTCAGAGCTAAAATCTCACCCTTCCGCCTGCGGTGTCCCAGCTTCCCGAAAGAGGCTTAGTGGTTAAGAGCACTGCCTGCTTTTCCAAAGGACCCAGGTTCAATTCCCAGCACCCACATGGCAACTCACAACTGTCTGTAATTCCTGGTCCAGGGGATCTGGCACCCTCACACAGACATACATGAAGGCAGAACACCAGTGAACATAAGAAAAAAAAAAAAAAGCAAAAATAAATAAATAAATAAAAATAAAAATATGCCGGGCGGTGCTGGCATACACCTTTAATCTCAACATTTGGGATGCTGAGAAAGGCAGATCGTTGGAGGCCTGCCTGGTCACAAAGTTCCAAGACAACCAGAGCTGTTACACAGAGAAATCTTGTCTCAAAATCCGGCCCCCCAATTATATATATATAATTTTTTAAAGAGCGAGGAGTGCCACATGCTTAGTCTAGTCGATAACAGTTGACATCTTTGGGCTGAACCCTAGAGATAACATTTGATTTTTCAGCCAACAATGCACAAGCCACTTTGTTGCCTATGACATACTTTTTTATTCATTTAATGGAGACAGGGTCTCTGTATGCAACGTAGGTTACACGGGAACTGGAAATCCTGTCTCAGCCCCCGCAATGTTGGGGTTACAGGCTTGCGCCCCCGCAGAAACCTGGCTCCTTCCTCCACGGCGAAACAGTGAATTTCAGACCGCGCCCCCCTCCTAGTGGCAGAGCAGGGGACCACAACGAAGGAAACGACGGGGCCGAGCGCGCAGACTCACGCGCCCTCTCTGCCCCGCCCTCCGTACGCCGGAGACGGAACTCTGTTCCTGTCTGCTGCCAGCGCTGCTAATAAAGCTCGATTCAAACAAACGCCCCGCCCAACGCGACCTCAACCAGCAACTTCCGCCAGCAGCTTTGACCACCAACCGAGAGAGGCGCAGCGGAGCCCGAAAGGCGGGACCGGAAGTGAGGCCGCCGCTCCGCAGGGTGAAAGGTTGGCGGAAGTGCCCTTCCTTCCTTTCCGCTGGGTCCCGGCTCCTTGCTGTCGGTGAGTAGCGGCCTGGCGCGGGTCTTGCCATCCGCCGCCATCGCGACCCCGGGGTCGGGTGGCCGCGCGCGGACGGACTCTGAGCCTCTGGCGGCTTCGTGGCGAGTCGCGTCGCTCGAGCAGAACCTGCGCGCGGTGTGGCCTCGTCGGCAGCGAGCGACCCGGGCTGGCATCTAGAGAAGTCGGCCCCGGGGCCTTGCGCCTCACGAGTGTCTGAGCGGCTCCTTGTCTTTGTTCTCTGCAGACATGGGCAAGTTCATGAAACCCGGGAAAGTGGTGCTGGTCCTGGCTGGACGCTACTCCGGACGCAAAGCCGTCATCGTGAAGGTAGCAGACCGCCAGGGCGCGTCGCTTGCTCGCGGGGAGTTGGGCGGCACCATGGGCATCGGGCGGGATCGGAATTTAAGATCCCGGTTCCGAGCAGTAGCCACGGGGCCCGGGATCGAAATTTAAGATCCCCGTTCGGAGCAGTAGCCCCGGGACCCGGCGGCCAAGCCGCGGGCGGTAAATGCATGACCGGTCTGAAGCAAGCGTGCGGTGAAAAGTTTAGAGGGGTTAACTTGTGTCACGTCAAAAGTAATCCCTGCTGCAGCTGAGATCTGTGGAATGGGAGAGACTGCTTTTACTTACCACGTCCCCTGGGTGTTTTAGACTTGCGCTGTTGAGGACACTGGCTTCCGCGCCTGCCATTTGTCTGGAGCCTGGTCTCTGGGGCCACGCTGCCAGCCTTGGAGTCTCAGCTCTAACCTTAGCCTCGTGGACAAGTTGAAAGATGATAGATGGCACCTAACGCTCCGAGTGTCTACTTTTTTGTTTGTTTTTCCGAGACAGGGTCTTGCAGTGTAGCTCTGTCCCACGCCGGACTTGAACTGCCGGCATTAAAATCTTGTGCCACCAAGCCCAGCGTGAATATTTGGATGCAGCTTTTAAACCTGTCTCTCAAATGCTTTTGCAAAGTCTTGTGATGCGAATAAACACTGCTAACACACACTTACTGTCCTGTTGGCTCTTTGTTTGAGCTTAGCGTTAAGTGGTTGTGGTTATCCTCTACAGTAGTGTGGAGGTGTGTGTTTAATGAACATACAGTTTTACTGATAAGGGTCCAATCGGTAACATCAGTGTGTGTGTGTGTGTGTGTTTTTCTTCCTCACTTAGAACATTGATGACGGCACCTCAGACCGCCCTTACAGCCATGCCCTGGTGGCTGGAATTGACCGCTATCCCCGAAAAGTGACAGCTGCCATGGGCAAGAAGAAAATCGCCAAGAGGTCAAAGATCAAGTCCTTTGTGAAAGTTTATAACTACAATCACCTCATGCCCACAAGGTGAGCTTTCCAAAAAAATGGGAAAGTGTGGATTTTCACTTCCTCCCCTGAGGAAGAGACGGCCTTGTGGGTACTGTGGTACAAGAAAAGATCATCTTTCGTTCATGTCCTCCTTGCCCTCTCCTGCCTGTGGATGATCCTCTTCCCTCAGTCCTGGGAATGCTAAGCACTGCCTACCACATGCACGACCCTGGCTTCTGCCTCAGTGCCATTGGGGGGGGGGGGAGTAACTTGATTTGACTCTGCTCCATCTTGGAGAATGCCTCTCTTTTTGTCTCCAGGATCCCTCCTATTGTGGGGGTGGGGGCTTTTCAAGACAGGGTTTCTTTGTGTGGCCTTGAATTCACATCCATCCAAGTGCTGGGGTGGTTTTTTTGTTTTTTAGCAGGGGTACCCTCAAATCTGGGGCCCTGTGTTCTGTGTGGGAGCACCTTATAGCAGCTCCTCTTGCTTTCTGTTCTCCATCTTGACTGAGTAGGATTGAAATTTTTTATTAAGTAAAGATGGCTGCATTGGTCTGCCTTCTCTCACTGTTCTACAAGATGATTTCCTTTGGGTTTGTGCCTGCTGTTGGTGACCAGAGTTTATCCCTGGAGTTTGTATAGAGGTAGGAGGAGAGGGCTGCACAAGTGCTTGGTTTAGACCACACTGGAGAGGTGACTTAGTCATGAATCATCATCGATGATTGGTCTGTGCGTATGTGTATCGAGTGGGTGCTGAGAATTGAGCTTAGGTTCTCTGGAAGCGCAATCAGTGCTCTGGACCACTGAACCATTGTTACAGGGGCGCCCCCAGAAACAGTTTCTTTTTCTTTTTTTTAAAGATTCATTTATTTATTTTGTATACAGCATGTATGACTACAGGTCAGATGAGAGCACCAGATCTCATCACAGATGGCTGTGAGCCACCATGTGGTTGCTGGGAATTGAACTCAGGACCTCTGCAAGAACAGCCAGTGCTCTTAACCTCTGAGCCATCTCTCCAGCCCTAGAAATAGTTTCTTTACACCCAGTTGGTGGTAGTGTAGTTACGATCCTAGCTGAAGCAAGGGGAGCTGTGGGCCAGCCAGAGCTGAGTGAGAGTGTTGGGTGAGAAGCCAGTTTTCATTACTTTAACTGCAGAGGCCTTAGTGCCACAGTCTTCCAGCACACGCTATCTCAGTACAGGGATAGTAAAGAATGACAGGAATTGAGGGTCCTGAACTGTAGCTGTCTTCAAGAATCGTTGGGGAGCAGTCTTAAAGTCTTGTGTGATAAATCTCACTCTTAAAAAGGAGTTCTGGAAATTAAAGTAAGATGTCCCAGAGTTTAGGACCATGGAAATGGATATTAATTAAAATGAGAAGTTCCAAGAAATTGCATGAAGGTGCCCAGCTTTAGTAGATGTCCTTCACTATTTCACTGAGGGATTGGATCCTACTGCCCCCTGTCCCTCGAGGACTAGGCCAAATTAAGTCCCTAACTAATCCTTCCTCTGCTCCGTTTCCCCAGGTACTCTGTGGACATCCCCTTGGACAAAACAGTTGTCAACAAGGATGTCTTTAGAGACCCAGCCCTGAAACGCAAGGCCAGGCGGGAGGCCAAGGTCAAGTTTGAGGAAAGGTAAGTAGGTCCTATCTTTGTTGAATACACTTTTACTACTTCCCATGAAACAATTTGTTTTTCTGTTCCATTTTTCATATATCTTCTTTCTGTTTTTTCCTTTCTAGATACAAGACAGGGAAGAACAAATGGTTTTTCCAAAAGCTTCGCTTTTAGATATATTTTTGTTCCCATCATTAAAAAACAAAAAACAAAAAGCTTGTGTCTGCCTGCTGCATGTATATTGAAAAAGGAGACCTTGGGATAAGAGACACTGAAAAGGGGGCTGTGAAATGAAGCCAGTGTGCTTTGTGAGTCTTGAACTAGGTGACCAGCTGGTGGATTGAAAACCTCCTTGAAGACCCTGCGCCTTTGCCCCAGAGCTGCTCCTGACATTTTAATGAGGTGTAGAGCTGTGTTCTGTCAAAGCAGGGAAGGGTGAAGCTCAGCCTGCCTCCTGTTAGGAACCTCACTCTGATAACCCGGGTCCATGACTACGCTGCAGAGATTTAAAATGCAGACATAGTAGCTGGTGCCTTTAATCCCAACAGGGTGATCTCTGTGAGTTTAACGCCATCCTGGTCTACATAGTTCTGGGGCAGACAGATCAATAGTGAGATCCTATTTTAAAGAAGTGCCCCCATGAGGGGTGGTGGTGACATACACCTTTAATCCCACTATGTGGGAGGCAGAGAACAGCCAGGCCTACACAGAGAAACCCTGTCTCAAAAAAACAAAACAACCTCCCAAACAAAGAAATGCAGGCATATGGCACTAGAGGCAGGTGGGTTGAGGCCAGCCAGTGTTACATAGTGTCAGCATTTTAAAAAAGGTTTGTGAGGGGAACCAGGTGACTGTGTGCTAATAGAAAAAGCTGGTGGTGACTCAGTGCAAATCCAGTGTTGGCTAGTACAGCCCTGGCAGTGTTCACCATCCTAAAGATCATTAAGAGATCCTGACTCTGGATGGATGGCCCATCGTTTAGGAACAAGGGTCTCTTAGGACCAGAGTTTGTTTCCCAGCACCTACATCACACACAATTCTTAAGAATTAAGGGAGGGCGGCAGTGGTACACTCCTTTAATCTCAGCACTAAGGAGGCAGAGGCAGGTGAATCTCTGAGTTCGAGGCCAGCCTGGTCTACATAGTAAGTTCCAGAACAGGTACCAAAACGACACTGAGAAACCCTGTCTCGAAAAAACAAAAAAGATAAGGGAGGGTGAGGCAGAGGCAAGTGGATCTGAGTTGGAGGACAGCCAGCACTGCACAATGAAACCCTGCCTGAAAAAGGGGGCAGGATGGCATGGTGGGTAAGGGCTGCAGCGTGCTGCAGCTGCCAAGTCTAATGAATAATTCCCTGGAACCCACAGGATACCAACCCATAAAAGTCGTTACCCCCATGCCTTCACAATAGTATGTGGACACTCCTGCCCATACAATAAATGTAATTTTAAAAATAAAATCTGCTGGATGTGCCTTCACATGTCTTTAATCTCAGCATGTTGGAAGCAAACGCCATAGAGTTCAAAGCCAGCTAGAGCTACATGCTAATCATCTGTCTAAGAAAGGGGTAGAGGGAAATCCTAGGGATTCTTGAATCAACTGCCTGGGAAGATGGGTTGGGGCCAGTACCCACTCCCTTTGCAATCCCCTAGAGCATACACCTGACTCAGGCATCAGGCTGGGTCTTTGCAGTTGAAGGCTCCTCCCAAGGGTGGGGCTGTGTACTCGGAGGCGGGAATTCACAGGAAACGAAAGTAGAACCAAAACTTGTAAGCAGAAGTGGCTGGAGTTTATTTCAGACGCCGCTGGAGGCTGAGGAGGCCAAAGCCCCCTCTAAGGGCCCGAGCCAGACTTTAGTCCTCCAGGACCCTCCTGCTCTGAAGCCTCTGCTTTTGCCAACCAGGTGTGAGTCATGTCTGTGACTCTCCAAGATGTAAGTAAGGGAGCAGGAGTGTTTCGGGTGTGTGAGGGGGAATCCAGAGTGCTCTAGGCTGAGAACCTGCTCAGCTCACACCCACTGAAGGGCTGGAAAGAAGTAGAGAACTGGGATCACCTCAGGCTGTGGAGGCTGCTCATTTTTACCTAGTGCCTCAAAGAGCAGGACTTTCAGCACACGCAGGTCAGGACCTTGATGATTCTGTGTAGGTTCGTGTTTCGTAGATATTGGCATTAGTTAAATTATTCTGTACCTGCTCTAATGGGAAATAGGGATGCCCTGGGGTATCTCCCAGCCTCAGAGTCCTCCCCTCAGATTTCCATATCAACCTATTGCTCCTCTCTAGGACAGGTGGTCTCTTGAGTGCTCACTTTCCTCTGACTCGGTGGCCTCTGACCAGCTAGGCCCAGCTGTGAAGTGGTCCTGCCTGCCGCCAGTGAGGAGGGATCCAGCGCAGCTTGTCCTCCCCAGCTTTCCCAGTCTCCCCCTCTCCTTAGTTCTTTGGCTTGAGAAGCTTTCATTTGCTTCTCAGATATAATAAGGAGAACCACAGGCTTCCGGAGCAGAGCTGCCTGGCTTCAAATCCTGGTTTCTTCAGATCGTTGCCTTGGACCAATCATTAGCCTTTCTGGAGTTTACAGTCTAATCCCCATTTCCTCACTTACTACGAAGGGATGTTAAACTTCTTCACAAGGGTTCCTATGGGGAAGGCTAGGGAGGCAGACAGCTCAGTCTGTAAACTGCTTATCTTCAAGCATGAGAAGGAATTCGGGCCTCAGAACCCAGGTTAAAAGCTGAGTGCAGCGACAGGTGCTTGTGACCCAGCAGAAGAGAGAGGCACACCCCTGGGGTCTGTCGGTGAGCCACCCTGGCCTCCTGGACAGCTCCAGACCAGTGAGAGACCCTGTCTTTAAAGGTAAGGGAGAGGCCTGGAGAGATGGCTCAGCGGTTAAGAGTATGTGTTGCTCTGGGAGAGAGCCTGGCTTCAGTTCCCACCAGCATGTGGGTTCACAACCATCCGGAACTCTAGTTCCAGGGGATCCAGTGCCGCCTTCTGGCCTCTCCAGGCACCTGGCATGCATGTGGTACACTGACATGCACGCAAGCAAAACATCCACAAATGTAAATATATGTGTGTATCCTGGGAACTGTACTAGAGAGATGGCTCAGTGGTTAAGAGCTCTGACTATCCTTCTAGAAGACCAGGATTTCCTAGCACTCACACGGATGCTCACAACCTTCTGTAACTCCAGTTCTAGGGGATCCGGCACCTCTTTTGGCCTCCTGGGACAGGGCATGCACATGGTGCACAGACATATGTGTAGCCAAAATACCCACACACATGAAAAAGAAAAATCCTGGTAACTAAATTTAGGTCATAATCGCTAAGCCACCTCTCCAGTCTCATTATCTTTCTAAAAAATTGGTTTAGATTAATTTATCTTTTCTGAAAGATCTATTTTTATCTTTTATCATTATATTGGTTTCTTGCCTGCATGTGTGTCTATATACCACTTGCATGCCTAGTGCCTGTGGAGGACAGAAGAGGGGATTGGATTCCCTGGATCTGAAGTTACAGCTGGTTATGAATCTCCATGTGGATGCTGGGAATTGAACCTGGGTCTCTATAAGAAGAGCCAGTGCTCTGAAGTGCTGAGCCGTGTCTCGAGCCCCAGATTTATTTCTTATTTTATTTGTGTGAGTGTTCTACCAGCATGTGTGTGTGTGTGTGTGTGTGTGTGTGTGTGCACCATGTGTGTCACTGGTGCCCTCGGAGGTCAAAAGAGGATGTTGGGGGGGGGGGCTGGAGAGATGGCTCAGAGGTTAAGAGCACTGGCTGCTCTTCCCAAGGTCCTGAGTTCAATTCCCAGCAACCACATAATGGCTCACAACCATCTGTAATGAGATCTGGTGCCCTCTTCTGGCCTGCAGGTGTATACGCAGACAGAACACTGTATATCTAATAAATAAATAAATAAATCTTTAAAAAAAAAAAAAAAAAAAAAAAAGAGGATGTTGGAGCCCCTCTAGGGAATCAAGGACAGTTGGGAGCCAACATGTGGGTGCTGGGAACTGAACCTGAGTCCTCTGCAAGAGCAACAAGTGCTTTTTGTTGTTTGTTTATTTATTTTTAAATTATTTTTATTTTATGTGAGTTGGTGTTTTGCCATGGGTGTCAGGTCCCCTGGAAATGGAGTTACAGACAGTTGTGAGCTGTCATGTGGGTGCTGGGAATTGAACCTGGGTCCAACTGGAAGAGCAGTCAGTGCTCTTAACTGCTGAGCCATATCTCCAGCCCTTGTTGTTTGTTTATTGAGACAGGATCCCTCGGTGTAGCCGTAGCCCTGTCTGTCCTAGAACAAGCTCTGTAGACAAGGCTGGCCTCGAACTCACAGAGATCTAATTGCCTCTGCCTCCCAAGTGCTGAGATTAGAGGCGTGTGCTAAAGGCGTGTGCCGCCACTGTCCAGACAGCAAGTGCTTTTTTTTTTTTTTTTTTTTTTTTAAGATTTATTTATTATGTATACAGTGTTCTGGGTGTATGCCTGCAGGCCAGAAGAGGGCGCCAGATGTGAGCCACCATGTAGATGCTGGGAATTGAACTCAGAAACTTTGGAAGAGCAGCCCAGAGCTCTTAACCTCTGAGGCATCTCTCTAGCCCTGCCAGTAATGTATCTTTTAATCACTACATAATCTTTCTGACTGTGCGTGCGTGCGTTTATGAGCACACTTGTCATGGTGAGCATATGGCAGTCACAGGATAACTTTCAGGAAGTTCTCTCCTCCCATCATTGATCTGGGGTCAAATTCAAGTCATCAGTCTTGTGTGTCAAGTGTTTTTATCACTAAGCCATCTCACCAGTTCCCCCACCCCCTATTTTAGTGTAATACCATTTACCCAGAAGGCAGGGGAAACAGATCAGTGGCTAATGAGGACCTGCTCAGTGCCAGGTGCGGGAGGATGCCATCATTCAAGTATCACAAAATCACCTCCTAGGCTGGGAGTGTAGCTCTGGGATAGAGCATGTGTTTAACATTTACAAGTCCGTTTCTATACCCATCACTGTGGTGGGGAGGGCAGATCACAGAAGTTTGGCAACTTGGATTAGGCAATTAAAAACAGTTATACTTATCATAAAGACAATGATCAGAAGTTCACATACAGATAAGTCCTCAACTCACAACCGTCTGGCCTTACAATAGTGTTCAAGTGACCACATTCAGTAAGAAGTATCTTTTGTTTTAATTTTTGTTTGTTTACTTTTGTTTTGCTTTTGAGGCAAGGTCTCACTAGCAGCATTGGCTGGCTTGGAAGTCACTATGTAGACCAGGCTGGCCTCAGACTCACAGATCCACTTGCCTCTCTGCCTCTCCCAAACTAGGCTTAAAGTTATGCTCCACCACACCTAGCCAGGTAGTGCTCTTTGAATTTTGATCTCTTCTATTTGTGATCTGATGTTATCTCTGCTTATGGCAAGGAGTCATGCGGATGACCTCTGACACCCTACAATGCTAAACCATGACAAGTGAACACAGAGTACTCTCCTCCTCCTCCGTGTTTCTGTCTTCTTACTTCCTATTTATTGAGACAGGGTCTGGATATGTAACCCAAGCTGGTCTCAAATTCTGTCTTCCCATTACAGCTTCCCTAGTGCTGAGACTATAGACTTTCACTACCACATCTGGTTTATTCAATGCTTTTCTTTTCTCCCTCTGTTTCTGTCTCTGTGTGTGTGTGTGTGTGTGTGTCTCTCTCTCTCTGTCTCTCTTTCAGAAACAGGGCTTCTCTGTGTAACCCTGGCTGTCCTGGAACTTGCTCTATACACCAGGTTGGTCTCAAACTCAGATCTGTCTGCCTCTGCCTCTGGAGTGTTGGGACTAAAGGTATGCACCACCACGGCCTGGCTCAATGCATTTCTTAAAAGTATAATTTCCATTTTTTTTCTTAGATGTTTGGTCTTTCCTTCTTATGAAGCAAGCTCCTTACATGGGCTTTGGTGGCAAATCTAAATCAGAAGGGGGAGGGTCAGTCCTCCCAGGCTTCAGGAGTTTGATTCCTGACTACCTTGCTATGAATGGAACCATGCATGCAGCCTTGCATAGGATTTGGAAAGCATGTGACCATCAAAGACACTTCAGAAATGTCCCTGGTGGCAGTGGTCTCCATTGTGTTCCAAATGACATACTTCTTTTTTTTTTTTTTTTTTTTTTTTCAAGATTTATTTATACATTGTGTTCTGCTTGCATGCCAGAACAGGGCATAAGATCTCATTACAGATGGATATAAGCCGCCATGTGGTTGCTGGGAATTGAACTCAGGACCTCTCTGGAAGAGCGGCCAGTGCTCTTAACCTCTGAGCCATCTCTCCAGCCCCATGACACACTTCTTAATGGCCTTGTTGCTGTGCAGCATCTGGTTAGAGCAGCATCTCAGTTGCAGGTGGCTGCGGCTCCTGTTTTGGGTCACCTCCAAAAGTTAATGCATTTTTTGACTTACAGTTTTTTCATCTCACAGGGCTTGTCCCACTGTGAACAGAGGGCATCTAGGAGAAGGTTAGTATTGTAGATTGTTTGTAACAGGAATAAAAGGGCGAGAGCATGGTGCTTTCCTGTAATTCTTGTACTCTGGAGGCTAAGGCAGGAGGATTGCCTTGAGTTAGGGTAAGCTGGGTTAAAGAGAGACCTGTGTCCAAAATGAAAACAAAAGAAAAATGAAAATGTGCATGTCCCATAATAGATTAGGTTTTTTAAAATTTATTTTTATTTTATGTGCATTGGTGTTTTGCCTTCATGTATGTCTGGGTGAAGGTGTTGGGTCCTTTGGAACTGGAGTTACAGACAGCTGTGAGCTGCCATGTGGGTGCTGGGAATTGGACCCAGGTCCTCTGGAAGAGCAGGCAGTGCTCTTAGCCCATGAGCCATCTCTGCAGCCCCAATAGATTAGGTTTAAAAACATATGACAAAGGATATTACACAGTAGGGGACCGGGTCAGAGGGCAAGGTCCCTGCTGTGCTAGCCTGAAGGCCTGAGCTGGGATCCCAGGAACCAGCAAAGCTGGGCATTTGGTGTCTTGCATCCATAGTCCCAGTGCTTCTGTGGCAAGATGGTAGACAGAGACAAAAGAGTCCCCAGAAGTCCAGGGCTAGCCTGCTACATACAGTGGCAACACCTGAGAGACCTTGTCTCAAACATGATAGAAGGCAAGGACTAACATCTGCGTTTGTTCTCAGACTTCTGCTTGTGTGCCACATGTGCACACACATACACACACACACACACACACACACTCAAGTGCACACACATACACCAAGGGAATTGGAATACCACCATAGCGGGTGGAGCTTGAGCAACAGAATCTGGATGTGTTTGCTCATGCCAAAGTTCCTAGTCCAGTTCACCCTGTCCCTCACAGCCACACAGTTGGTTTTTTTTTTTTTTTTTGTTTGTTTTTTTTTAAATCCTGAGACAGGGTCTCATTATGTAGCCCCGGCAGGCCTGACCTGGAACTCATTTACTTATGTATTCCTTATGTATACCTCTGTCTCCCAAATACAAAGATTACAGGTATGTGCCACTGCACTTGGGTAATCTTTCTTTGTTTTGTTTTTCAAGACAGGGTTTCTCAAGCCTGGCAGTGGTGGCGCACGCCTTTAATCCCAGCACTCGGGAGGCAGAGGCAGGAGGATCTCTGTGAGTTTGAGGCCAGCCTGGACTACAGAGTGAGTTCCAGAACAGTCAGAGCTACACAGAGAAATCCTGTCTCAAAAAACAACCACAAACAAAACAGAACAGGAATACACAGGATATTGGAACCACACCTCCATGGGAAAGCCAAGCTCAGCCACTCCTTGTCACCCCACATGGGTCTTGACTTGCTGATGCCATCTAACTGGCCCTCAGCTACATTGAGTTTGTAACCTCTGATTCACAAGTGTAAACAGGGACCTTTCCCACCATTCCTAAGCCAGCGTAATGCAGTCAAGCCCTAGCTTTCCTCTGCTTGAAACAGAACACACTCACACGGAATGTCTCCAGCACCTCCCCGACGTGCTCGCTCTCTCCTGGTACTCAACTTCACTCATTTATCACACGTCTACTAAACCTGTTTCGTTCCAGAGACTTTTCTAGACATTAGGGATACAGATGGGATCTAGGCAGGGTTGGCTCATTCCAAGCAAGCAAGCAAGGACGCCCTTCCCTGGGCCAGTCTTATCGGGTTTCCTGACTAGCACCTGAGCGCTGCCAGCCACTGTGGGCGCTTTCCCACAAACAAAGGTGCATTCATTCAGACTCCTCGTGCTGTTCCCTGTCTATTCTGTCGCTGTTCTCTTTGGACTCTCTCCAACTCACACCAGCCTGGAAAGAAGGCTGCTTGGTATGTGGAAAGAGGACAGGCTAGGAGATGTGCAAATCACTTCTCCACTCAGGACTTCGTTTCTTCACTGGGAAGCACCGGGTGGCAGAGCCCTCTGGACTCAGTCTGCCTGGCCGAACGACTTCCAACAAATCCTCTAACCTTTTCCAGTCTCCTCCTCTATAAAGTAAGGTCAAGAGGGCATCCCCATAGTGTTGTGACAAGAACTGATTGACATAGTCAATTTGAAAGGTTTGGCTTATGGGTGGGGTAGCTCATGCCTGTAATCCTTGAACTCTGGAGGAGTGTTTACTCCTGCCTGAGCTGCGTGGGGGGTAGTAGTCCTGTCGTGACTACATACTACATACTACTACTCTGCCTCAAGACAACTGGAGGAGGGACTGGAGATGGAGAAGAATGCTTGAGTCCCTGGCACTCGGGAGGCAGAGCCAGGCGGATCTCTGTGAGTTGGAGGCCAGCCTGGGCTACAGAGCGAGATCCAGGAAAGGTGCAAAGCTACACAGAGAAACCCTGTCTCGAAACTCGGGGAAAAAAAAAAAAAAGAGTGTGAGGCTACACCAAGTGATGTGGCACATGCCTTTAATCCCAACACCTGGGAGGCAGAGGCAGGTGGATCTCTGTGAGCTGGAGGCCAGCCTGGTCTACAAAGTGAGTTCCTGGACAGCCAGGGCTATACAGAGAAACCCTGTCTAAAAAAAAAAAAAAAAAAAAAAAAAAAAAAAGGAGGAGGAGAGGGGGTGGGGAAAGAAGAAAAAGGGGTAAAGGTGCTTGCTGGGTGAGCCTGGCAACCCAAGTTTAATCCTCAGAACCCCACGGGGAGGGAGGAAGAACTAGCTCGACAAACTTGCCCTCAGGCCTCCAACATGCACACTCACACAGATAAATGTAGACAGCAAGCAAGCAGGTTTATCTCAGTAAATATTAACAAATAGGCCGGGGTATAGTTCAGTGAGAGTGTGCACCTCGAATGCCCACGGACCAGGGTTCAAACCCCAGAACAACCAGAAGTTAGCAAACAGTGGAGTGACGGTTTGCTATCCCTAGCCAAGGCTCCTGCTGGAGGACTCAGTTGCTTTCACCTTTAGGTTGGGATTGTCCTTCCTCTAAACTCCTGCTGCTCTTCCCAGTCAGCCACAGAACTTGGGTGAGTTTGGTACAGGACTGAGGGCCAGCGGGACTCTTCCCTAGCAGGGCCCAAGGCCTTGTAGCCAGAGCTAGACCAGTGTTTGTTAGAGTCTGGACCTAGGCTCGTGAATCAGCTGTAGCTGCTTCGGGGTCCTGAGGTGGACTGGATCAGGACCAGGCCAGTCCCGGGAAAGGGGGTCTGAGACTTGGGCATCATCTCTGCATCTGGAGAGGCCAGACCTGACCTCCCTCCCCAAGGCTGACTTGTTCTCAAGAAAGGCTGATGGCTGCTGCCTCCTCCTCTTCCTTTTTTCTTTTCTTTTCTTTTTTTTTTTTTTTTGGTTTTTCGAGACAGGGTTTCTCTGCGTAGTTTTGTGCCTTTCCTGGAGCTCACTTGGTAGCCCAGGCTGGCCTCGAACTCACAGCGATCTACCTGGCTCTGCCTCCCGAGTGCTGGGATTAAAGGCGTGTGCCACCACCGCCCGGCTTCCTTTTTTATTTTCTCCCCTAAGACAGGGTTTCTCTGTGTAGAACTGGTAGACCAGGCTGGCCTCGAACCCAGAGTTCTGCCTGCCTCTGCCTCCTGGGTGCTGGGATTAAATGGCTGCCTTCTCACCCACCTCTGCTCCAACAGGTCCTCACCAGTCTTCAGGAGGAGCAATTGAGGCTCAGGAGGAAGCTGCAGGAGCTGCAGAAGCTGAAAAGGGAGCACGTGGACTCTCCCAGAGACAAGGTTAGGTGGGAAATGAGGTTTTCCTGGTAGAAAAGGGCTGGCCAGGGACTGGAGAGATGGCTCCGTGGGTAAGAGCACTTTGATGCTCTTGCAGAGGATACAGGTTCAGTTCCTGGCACCCATCAGAGCAGCTCCTAATTGCCCAGAACTCCAGATTCGGGGGCTACAGCGCCCTCTTCTGGCCTTCATGGGGATCTGGACACACACAGACACACGTGTACCATGTAACTACTATTCCTTGCTGTGTGACCTCGAGTGTTGCTTGAGCTCTCTGAATCTCAGTTTTCTCATCTGTGAGGTCAAGTTACCTACATTCCAGGCTTGTGTGAGGACAAACCAAAAGCTTGTATGAAAAGCGGCTGGTGTGAGCTGGGCGTGGTGGCACACGCCTTTAATCCCATCATTCATCATTCGGGAGGCAGAGGCAGGAGGATCTCTGTGAGTTTGAGGCCAGCCTGGTCTACAGAGCGAGCTCCAGGACAGCCTGAGAAAGAAAGGAAGCTCAAGTGTCTGGTGTGACCTGAGGTCGTCACCACACAGCCCAGCTCTTCAGTGAAGGCGTTCATTCCGCGCCGAGCATCGAACAGAACTGGGGGAGACGTTTTGCTCAGAAGGGAAGAGTGGGGACCTCTCCTACTCTTGAAGGTTATTACTTGCTTCCCTCTCCCAACCTCCAGATCCCATTCCCGGTGCCCGAGGTCCCCCTGGTATTCCAAGGCCGCACTCAGCAGGGCAGGCAAGTGCCCAAGTTTCTGGTTTCTAACTTGAAGATCTGCTGCCCTCTGCCTGGAGGTTCTGCTCTGGTCACCTTTGATGACCCCAAAGGTTAGCCTTGGGTGGGAGGGGATCGTCTGGAAGGGGTTAGCAGGGAGGTCAGAAGGTGTCGCAGTACTGATCCTACCCTCGCTCCCTCCCCCGCCCGCCAGTGGCTGATCAGTTGCTACAACACAAGGAACATAAAATTGACATAGAGGACTGCCGGCTGCGGGTGCAGATCCAGCCCCTGGAGCTGCCTGTGGTGACCAACATCCAGGTGACCGAACGGCAGGGTCCTTTCCCGTGCTGTGGGTGGGTGGGATTCAGCAGCTGGGTTATACGGATGAGTGGGTCATCCGCTGTCTCCTGCTAGGTGTCCAGCCAGCCGGATAACCACAGGGTGCTGGTCAGTGGCTTTCCTGCTGGACTGAAGCTGAGTGAGGAGGAGCTGCTCGACAAGTTGGAGATCTTCTTTGGCAAGGCCAAGAACGGAGGCGGGGATGTGGAGGCCCGGGAGATGCTACAAGGGACCGTCATGCTAGGTTTTGCTGATGAACAAGGTATGGGTCCTGCCGGGGAGGCTGGGGGTCAGGGTGCACGAGACTGGGAGAGGAAAGGCCTTAATGACAAAGGCCACCCCTCCCTGTTCCTCACAGTGGCCCAGCACCTGTGTCAGATTGGCCAGTTCACAGTGTCACTGGGCCGACAGCAGGTCCCTCTGAGAGTCTCTCCCTATGTGAGCGGGAAGATCCAGAGAGCGGAGGTAAGTGGTGGGTGAGGCCAGGGAAGCGTCTACCTGCCCAACACCTGCCTGGGGAGGGCTCAGGGCCCCCAAACCTCACTGGCCTACCCAGCAGCCTTCCTGGCCTTCCAGACCCATCCCATGTTTTCATGAGGTACTCCTCATTCCAACCTCTGCTCCCCACGGCCCTGCATTCCAGTGAGTCCTTGTCCCGTCCTGTCTTTTTCTAGATCAAATACCAGCCAGCACTTCACTCAGTGCTGGTGACGAATATTCCTGATGTCCTGGATGCCCAAGAACTGCATGACATCCTGGAGATCCACTTCCAGAAGCCCACCCGTGGGGGCGGGGAGGTGGAGGCCCTGGCAGTTGTGCCCTCAGGGGAGCAGCGCCTGGCTGTCTTCACTTCCGCATCAAGCTAGGTCTGCATGTCCACCTGCTAGGGACTGGGACCACTGCCTAATGCTACCGAGAACAATGAAAGTACTAACCCGATGTGATGTGATGATCTTCCTCATTTCAGGACGGGGACTCTGTAAGGGGAAGGGAGGCCACGGGAGAGGGCGGAACCCAGACCTGGACAACAGTGGCCTTCCACTGATTCACTTTCTCCACCACTTTTTTTCCCCTTGAGAGACAGGGTTGCCCTGGCAGTTCTGGAACTTGCTCTGTAGCCCAGGCTGGCCTCGAACTCACAGAGATCCACCTGGCTCTGCCTCCGGAGTGCTGGGATTAAGGGCCTGCGCCGCTGCCACCACCACCACCGCCACCACCACCACCACCCGGCCCCACCACTCTTAAAGGCAACATCTGGTCAGAATTCGGGGTTTGGCTTTTTATTGACACAACACAAAGGCAGCTGTGGTAATGGGGTGGGGGGGCACAAAAGCAGAAATCGCACTTCCTACATGGAGGCCTCGTTTAGACAACAGAGTGGCTGGGCCCCTCCCCCTACCTCCCGCTGACCACGGCTGGGGTAACAGCTCTCCCTAACCCAAACTCAGAAGCAGAGGGATTACCCCTGCCCAGCCTTAAAGGTCCCCGCTTTGGCTCCAGTAGCCCAGGCCCTCTTAACTACCGCATTCGCTGCTCCCTGCCCGGGCTCCTCCTCCCCCACCAGTGTAAACAAAGTTTGGGGCTGAACCTCACAGCTGCCTCTAGGCTCCGGGAAGGCAGCGACCTCCCTTGTCAGCAAAGGTAATGTGCTCGGATTCTCGCTTTGGTCCCCGACTAAGGCCCAGCAGTATCTCTCAGAACTCTGGCCGGTCCATCTTCCTGCCTCTTTCTTCTCCACCACCGACAGACAGACAGGACGTCGGCACAGGGCGCAGACCACAGTAAAAGCAACTGATCCCCAGAGGCTGGCGCTAGCCCCTCCCACCCCTGGCACGTACACAGATTTTTGGCAGTGTTATAGGACTGGGGGGGAGTAAGGCCTCTGCTCCGCCAGGCTAGGGAAGGCACTGGGGAGACGAGAAAGGAGCCGGGGACGGGGCTGCCCCCCCTCCCCCCCAAGCACAAGTTTTCCAATGCTAAGGCACTGAGACAAATCCAGAGACCTCAGTGAAGGGAGGGGACTGGGAACCCTCCCAGAGCGGTGAGCTGGGGAGTTGGTCTGATTCCTGCCCTTGCTGGAGGAGGCAGGCAGCCTTGGTTCAAGGCAGCAAATTGGAGGTGGAGGAAATCCAACTGTGCTTGAGAAATTGGGGGCAGGAGACAAGGTTGGGTACTGATCAAGTCTAGGGGTGGGCATCGGCTTGGGTGGCGTCGACACTACGGAGGTACAGGTACATGCTGGACTCACACAGATTAGCCCCACATCCTGAGCTGACACTTGATTCTTTGGGGAGGTGGTGGGGCAGGAGGGGAGATAGGCAGGGGTGGAAGCACACGGGACAGGGACCGGGACGGGACAGGGAGGGACTGGCTAACCTTGGCACAAAAGCAGCATGGCAGGCCCAGGGAGAGGGTGGAGGGGCAGGAAGCAGCCAGCCTCCTGCTGACCCTTCCTGTCCCCTTGGCAGGGCCCAGACATCCAAGTGGTCACTTCCCAACCTCTTCTGAGGGCAGGAAGGGGGAGGGGCAGCCCTGAGCAAAGGGCAAGCTCAGGGCAGGGAAGCGGTCATCAGCAGTGACCTTTTGGGGAGGGAGGGAGGGCAGAGCATCATGACAGAGGATGAAATGTGAGAGGCTGGTGGGCAACGCAACAGGGCTTCCCATCTTCTCCCTTCCCGGCTCTCCAGGGCCCCGAGCCCCTCGCCTAGGTCTCCTTCTCGGGTCCGGGAACCAGGAGGACCTTGCCCACATTTTTCTTCTCCTGCATCTGCTTCATGGCATCAGCCACCTGGACGGGAAGAAAAGATCACTATTGATGCCATCTGTCCATCTCCGAGGGCCAGCCCCAAGACGACGGTTCCCATCTGCTCCCAGGATCCTCTCCCGAGTCCCTGCACTTTCTGAGTCCAACCCAGGCCCTTCCTGGAGTCATCACACGCACCTTCTCGAAGGGCCAGACTGAGTCAATTCGGGGTTTGATGTGGCCCTGGTTGTACAGAGCCAGGAGGTGGGTGACCACCCTACTGATGAGTTCCACCTCACCCTCCAGGTAGCCCAGGTGGAAACCGCACACAGCTCGGTTGGCCTGCAGCAGCTGCAGGGCCGTCACGCTGAACTGGTTCCACCAAGTGCGGGCCATGGCCATCAGGTTCCGCTTGGGGCCAGTCAGCACGTTGGCCATTCCTAAGGGACAGAGTGACATACATGGCGTATGATCCAGCTGCCAGGGACATCCCTGTGTGTCTGAATCCAGGCTTGTCTAGCTTCTAAATCTCCTTGCACACTCAACACCAGGACAATCCCGGTGACCAGGCACAAAGTAACTCTTCCTCTCTGGCACATATAATGGCACATGCCTATAATCCCACTACTCAGGAGGGAGGCAGGAGTTCAAGGCCATTCTCAGTTACGTGGCAAGTCTCAGCTACTTGAGATTTGTCTACACATGCACATGCATACACACCTACACATGCACATACATGTACGCACACAGTTGTGCACATCCATGCACACACACACACACACACACACACACACACACACACACACAAAGTGAGCCCTTAAGATGACTCCGTGCCAAGCTTGGCAACCAGAGTGTCATCCTTGGGGCCCATATGGTGGAGGAAGATCACTGACTCCTGCCAGCTGTCCTGAGTCCCTCACGGGCACCATGGCACCCATATGTCCACACACAAGGGAGTGCAGCTCAGTTGGAAGAGTGTTTGCCTACCCTGTACTCTCTAAGTCAAGTATGTGGTACAAGCACTAATCTCAGCATTTAGGAAGTAGAGGCAAGATGAGAAGTTCAAGTTCATCTTTGACTAAAAAGTGGGTTTGAAGCCAAGTTGGGATACTGAAACCTTACTTAAAGAAAAAAGGGCCAGGCGAGGTGGCTCAGCCCTTTAATCCCAGCACTGGGGAGGCAGAGGCAGGTGGATCTCTGAGTTCCAGGCTAGCCCGAGCTACTTAATGAGACCTTGTATCGAAGAAAAAGAAAAAAGGCGAGGAGGAGGAAAGACTGGTTTGTATCAGGAATGGTACCACATTCCCATAACCCAGCCCCGGGGACATGCAGGCAGGAGACAGAAGAGCCCGGAGCCCTCGGCAGAAAGAGAGAAAGAGAGCACATGCTCTCTCCCAAAATCTCTCTCATTTTCATATCTGCCTTTTTGTGTAAAGTAGGTTTTAAAATGAAAGTCCAGCTTGCCCAAGAAGCCCAGGTGGGCTGCAGGAGGGAGGCGGAGCAGCTGGGTCTGCATCAGAGGTAATCCCCAAATGGGAACGCAGAATTACTATGATTCACAGGAAAAGTTGTGAAAGAGACTCCCAGAGGCAGTAATCTCATTCAAATGTCCAGGACCCTTCCAAACCCTGACGCTCAGGCCCCTGTATCCCACCCTATTAATGGGATTTAATTATTAATTAGTCCCACCCTCCTGCCCCGTGCTACCTCTCTGCATCCGAGAGAGACTAACGACTCACCTCACCGTAAGTGACAACTTTGCCCATAGGTTTGAGGAGGTGGTAGGCCCTGGCAGTGTCTGACCCACCCAGGGGGTCCATGACGATGTCTACTCCTGTCACAGGATAAGACCCAGGGGTGAAAAACATTAATATCCACAGATCTGGAGACCGCCCCCTCCCTGTCCTGCGCCGTCCTCCCCACTCCCCGGCTCTGCCCCCACCTTTGGGGGAGATCTTCTTGATCTCATCCACGTAGTCAGTTGTGTGGTAGTCGATGGCGTGTGTGACCCCATTCTCCTTCAGCACCTCATGCTTGCTGGCTGAGGCTGTTCCGAACACCGTCACATTCTCCACGGTGCGGCACAACTGCAGGGCTGCCATGCCCACCCCACCTGCAGCACCAAGTGGGTACAGAGTCGCTTAGCTACCCTTCTGCACTCCAGCCCCACCAAGACCCAGTCAGTGAGTCCGTCACGCTCACTGTGCCTCAACTCCTTTGGGGGCCCACGTTCAAATTCCATATTTGAGAACCGGAGAGAAGGAGGCTGGACAGGAAAAGGTGTGGGGTGTAGGCACGTTGCTAAGGACAGCAGGCTGGACCTGGTGTCTGAATGTTACCACGGCAACTATATGCAGAGGCCTCTGGGCTCCACAGGCCAGGCAGCCTGGTGTTACCATGACAACAAACCAGACGGACTCCAGAAGGGGCCCCAGGAAGGGAAATGAGGGTGGGGTAAGAAAGGAAGGGACCTGTCACCTGCAGCCATGTGTACTAAGACGCTGTGGCCAGGCCTCAGGTTGCCGAAGTCAAAGAGAACCATGTAGGCCGTGATATAATTGACCAACAAAGCAGCGGCTTCCTCAAAGGTCATGGCCTCAGGCATCAGGAAAGTCTGGGCCGATGGCACGGTGACCTCCTCCTGCCACATCCCCGACCGGTTCAACACCATCACCCGGTCCCCTGCCTTGAAAAAATGGAAGAGTATCATTTGATGATTCATTCATTAACCCCCAGGTGACTTACTGGCCTTCATCATGTCCCAGACCATTGGACACAGAGTAGGTAAGGGCAGCAGCAGTGGTTGAAGTGTTAACAGTAACAGTGTCATTTACTGAGTGTTTATCTAGTGCTTCATGTGGAATCGCTCAATCCATCCTTACATCAGCTTTGGGCCATCCTTATCTGCACGTAACAGATCATACACTTCATTATTGTGTAAGGCCCCTGAACGCAAGAAACTTCCAGTTAGGGCAAGAGTTAAGTATTGTCAAAGAGATGAAACAGCTTTGATTGCAAAAGTGGGTCCCACCATTTTAATGACAATGTGGCCTGGAGCAAATAAAAATTATTTAACCAGTTTTCTTATCTGCATAAGGGGAATTGTAAGAATTAAACAAGGAAAAAAAAAACCCCAACATTCAGTAACACTTATCGCATTGTCTATCATACAGTTAATATTAGCAATGTTAGCTATCAATAATAACAATAATAACAGCAAGAAGGGGAAGTCATCAATACAGGTAAAAGTACCTGAGTTGTAAAAGTACCCCAGGGGCAGTTGTATTTAAGCTAACAGTGGCAGCCCTAGAAAAACATGCACCCAGATATGGCACAAAAGGGTCGATGCTCAAGAAGAGGCAACCCATCCCAGCCACGAGGAAAAGGCGTTGTCTTTCATTCTCAGGCACTTGCATGAGGGTCTCTCTGCAGGAGGAAAGGGGATAGACAGAGGAATCCTTCCAGCAACCAGGCAGGAGGAGGGAGGGGTCTCAGGCAGCCTGACTCTGAAGAGAGTGTGGGAGCTGTCCTAGACAATCGGGGCCCATCTTAGCTCCTGCCAAGAAATGCAGTGTCCACAGGGTAGGAGATTAAGACCCCTCCATAGGCCATTTCCCATGCCAAGTCCCCACGCTCCACTGAAGAGGAGGACACCTTTTCTGTGAGTTCTGGCCTGGGGGTGAGGTCTGGGAAAGGAAGCCTCAAAACTCAAGTCCAGTAGATACAGTAACAACCCAAGAGAGCTAGCAACAGAATAACTCCAGTCAGACTGACGGCCAGCCCCAGACGTACTCTCGAATAACTGTCACTTGGTCTGGCTCAAAACTAACCTTTAGCCCTCCCAGCTCAGGGCCATGACCCTCTCCCCAACACAGCCACCAGGAGGGTGGGAAAGCCCTCCCCACAGAATCCAGGATTACAGCAGATTCTTGCCTTCGGCAGGATATCCTGTATTTACCAGGCGGAAAGTGTGGGGAGGAGTGGATAGATGGGTGGCCTTCAGCAGTAACTCCAACTATTAACTTCCCCTTTCACCCCTCCCCCTCCCATTCCTTTTAACATCATCCAAGAAAAGGATTATTTCCAAGTCAGGGCAATGGTGGGACCGCAGCTGGCTTCATGGAGAAGGACTGTAAGGAGGGGCTGTTTGCATGTTCAACAAATCCAGCAAACCCAGCAGGATAGCAAAGGCAAGATTTGAAGTCTGCTGTGGAGAGGCCTCTCCTGAAGGTGCTGGATTTGAAAAGAAACTCCTGAACACATGATATGAAGAGGCCTCACCCCAGATCTCTCAAAAAGCTGGTCATCTGTTAAGTCTCATGTGGCCGAGGTTATGGCTGCGATTAATGATAAATGAGAAACAGACCGGCAAAGCTGGGCCAACCTGCTCAAGGTGCCACACCTCTCTACCCTGGTCCAAACGGGCTCCACCCGCCCCGGGTGTCAGAGGCTGGGGTCCTCGGAAAGGGAGGCAGAGATGGTTAGGGCCGGAAATTCCCAAGGGTAGCCCCGGGTCGTGGCCTGCCCGCTGAGTCACTGGAGCTGAGATGGTGTTGCAGTCACGAGAGCGAGCCCAAGACAAAGATGGGAGCCCGATCCCGCCTCCCCTAACGCCAAAAACCTGAGTAGTAGTGTAAGTCCCGTGGGGTGCGGGGAGCAAGGCTCTCAATGCTCCATGATGGGTGTGTCCCCTCCGGCCCAGCTCGGGGAGGGGCCGCCATACACCCCCAGACACCACGGGGCTGCATGTGACCAGCGCTCTGGCACGGCCTCCTGCGCCCCCGCCTAACCCCGGCTACACAGCTTCTCCAAGCTCCCTCGGGAAGGAAAGCGGGAGCTAGTCACCACTCAGTCACAGACCACAACTGCCCGGGGAGTGTTTAGTGGGCAGGGGTACACAGGTGTGGTTTTACTAGGGGAGGGGGCGAGCAGGTCATCTTGCGCATGCGCCTGACCGCCTTATTGTTTTCCCCCCCCATAACTCCGCTTGGGGCGGCGGCCACTACTAAAAAAATGGTTGGGGAAGGGGCGATAACGCTGTCGCCGGTCCCCAGTAAGTCCTCTAAGCCTCAAGACATAAAATTGCTTTTCCCGGGCGTCCCATGGTAGTCCACCCGCGCGTCCCTGCAGGCTGCCCCGTCCAGCCACACCCCCGGCACGCGCCCACTCCCGCCTGGCCGCCGCTCACCTTACGGTCGCCGACACCCTCGCCCACGGCCACCACTACCCCCGCGCCCTCCATGCCGGGGGTGACCGGCAGGGGAGGCAGCCGGTCGTAGAGCCCCTGGCGGGCCATGAGGTCGGCGAAGTTGAGCCCGCAGGCTCGCACGCGCAGCGTCAGCTGACCGGGACCCGGGGCCGGGGGCGCGGCCGGCCGGCTCTGCAGCTTCACCTTGTCGTAGCCACCGAAACCGGTGAGTACCAAGCAGCGCAGCGGCGGGGCCGAGGCGGCGGCCGACGCCTCGGGGGCCGGGGGCGGCTGCGGGTCGCTCGACACCTCGACGGTCGGGGGCTGCGAAGACGCATCCTCCCCGGCCCCTGCCCCGGTCCCGGTCCCGGTCCGGCCTCGGCCGCCGCCGCCGCAGTGGCCGCCTCGGCTGCCTCCCTCTCGGCAGACATGGCTAGACAGACTCCCGACGTGCGCTCCCAGCTGTCCAGAAAGGGTGCCCAGCTTGGGAGGGCGGGACACGCGTCAGGAAGAGAGCAGGCTGCAGACACCAGTGGGTGGGGCGGGACCCTGGGGCGGGGCCTTGGCCCGGGGGTGGGGCTTCGTGCGCGGACTTAAAGGGCTAGGCCCTCTGCGGACCGAGCTGGGGGAGAGCGCTGGAGGACTAGCGATGCCGGTGGAGGAGGAGGGGGGTGGGTGGTGTATGTGTGTGTGACTGATAAGCGTGACGAGATTCTGGAGCACGGAGAGACGGAGACTTATACGGGTTAAAAGCTGTCATGGATAAGAATAATCCAAAAATCTGAGTTTAAATTAGATTTGGGGAGCTAGTCACCTGTGGATCAGAACCCGGTGAAATTGTGCCTCAGATTCTGACTCTACCCACTAGTAGTAGCCAGACTTCATTCACTGTAGTCTTTTTTTTTTTTTTTTTTGATTTTTCGAGACAGACTTTCTCTGTGTAGCTTTGCGCCTTTCCTGGATCTTGCTCTGTAGCCCAGGCTGACCTCGAATTCACAAAGATCTGCCTGCCTCTGCCTCCCACGTGCTGGGATTAAAGGCGTGCACCACCACCGCCCGGCCACTGTAGTCTTTCAGTGGCAAATTACACATGTGAGTTTATAAATTTCCTTACACATGTGAGAACCTCCAAGGCAGGATCTCACTATGTAGCCCTGGCTGTCCTGGAACCTGCTATGTAGAGGAGGCTGGCTTTGAACTCACAGAGATCCACCTGTCTCTGCCTCCTGAGTGCTGTGGTTAAAGGCATGCGCCATGACTCTCCCTGTTCTTCCTCACTTTCTTCCTTTTGTTGGTATTGAAGATAGAACCCAGAACCTCATGAATGCTAGGCAATGAGCTACATCTCTAGCTTAAACTCAACAGTTTTGGTTGTCAGTGCTGTGTGTCTGCTTCCTTTCTGTGAAATAGTAATGATGTTGTGTGCTCTAGTTATCTTTACAGGGTTATTCAAAACGAGATAAAATTTAAATGAGCATCCTCTACTTAAGGAAGAGCTTGCTTCTCTCTCTCTTTGAGGCGGGGTCTCTCTGTGTAGTCTTGGCTATCTGGAATTTATACAGACCCAGCTGGCCTGGTACTGAGAGATCTGTCTGCCTCTGCCTCTGCCTCCCAAGTACTGCGATTAAAGTCGTGCAGCACCACGCCCAGCTGAGGAAGAGCTTTTAAAAGGCAAAAGATGCCATGCAAATGGCGGTTTAATTATTGTTAGTAAAAGATGAGGCTGAATTTGGCTTCTGGGGCTTAGTTCTGGCCCCAGCAGAGCCGTCTGTCACCCGGTTCTAGCTTCCCGAGTCTTCCTTTTTCTCTTTCCACCAAAATGTCCACCAGAGGACGCAAACGCTCCCCTAAAACTTTCCACTCAGTACTTGGATAGAGGAACTCAGTCCACGCGTTCTAGGATGGTCCAGGCCCACAGTTAAGTCGCTGTAAGGCCCAGATCCGGCCACCCGTTGCTATGGAGACGGAAAGCTATGATGTCACTAATGTCGGGTGGGAGTGCTTAGGGTCGGTACTTCCATTTCCCTAAACCCTGCCTGGTCCCCAGAGTGGAGGAGGGAGACAAAAATCAAAAGCCCTCCCTTTCCTGATACCTCACGCCCCCCTGCGTTCAGGAAGTAGATGGCTGCCGCCGCCGCGCGTGTCCGCACTAGCACACCTGCGTGCACGCGTGGGCACACAGAAGGCCCAAGCCTCGCGCTTGCGTGTGTAGCTTCGCACAAGACCTTCAGAACTTCACCCCAAGTCGGCTCCGCCTCCACTCCTGAGGAACTCGCATTAGCGGGGCTCGCTGGCCTCAATCACCCTCAGGCGCTCCTGGGGTCACAGCGGCCAGCTAGGGTCAGACTCTGCCCCTCCACCACCGCCTCCCAGGCTCCGCCCCATCCCGGGCCCCGCCCCTCGGCGGTGCGGGTAGGAGGCGGGGCCGGGGGCGCGGCCCGCGGGCTAGGGGCGGGGCAGAGGGGGCCCGCAGCCCCGGGCGGGGGCTCGGCGCGGGCCCGCGAGATGCCGGTGTCGGCGGCCCGAGAGGCTGCAGCTGCAGCGGCGGGGGAGGAGGCGGCAGAGGCGGCGGCGGCGGCGGGGCCCGGGAGGGGGGCGGCGTGGGGGGCCGGCGCGTAGCCGGGACTATGGAGGGGCAGAGCGGCCGCTGCAAGATCGTAGTGGTCGGGGACGCGGAGTGCGGCAAGACAGCGCTGCTGCAGGTGTTCGCCAAGGACGCCTACCCCGGGGTGAGGAACTGGCGTCTGGAGAGAGGGGCACCGAGGCTGCAGGGAGTGGGTGACGGGGGCTCCGGGGGCCGCTGGAAACCGGTACCAGGGTAACCAGGGACGAGAGAAAGAGGCTCTGAGGAGGGTAAAGAGGCGTTCGGGGGCTCTGAAAGGACTGCAGAGGGCTGGAGTGGAAGGAATCAAGGAACGCGGTGAGATGGATGGGGCTTGGGAGCATCAGAGGATCCGGGATGGCGCTCTGGGAGAATGTCGGAGGTCCTGGGCATCGGAGAGGGAAAGGACTAAGGGCTAAAGGGACCCCGAGGGGGTCTGAGAGTCTACCTTAGGATTGCGTGGAGGTGGAGGCAGTAGCTCCCCGGATCTTCCCTTTAACCCAGCCTCAGACCAACTTCTGTCTAGGGATCGAGCAGGACCGGGTGTCGAGGGAGGAGGGCAGTTGTCAGGGTGAGGACTGGAGAGAAGCTCTCATTTTGACCCATCCGTGTCTGCAGAGTTATGTCCCCACCGTGTTTGAGAACTACACTGCAAGCTTCGAGATCGACAAGCGCCGCATTGAGCTCAACATGTGGGATACTTCAGGTAGCTGAGTCCCTCGGGGTCACCCTGACTGCCAAGGTCCCTTACCCTAGCCTCTCCCTTAGCTAGACCCGTAGATTCCAGGTTAGCTCAGACATCCATCCAATTTTAGACCATCAATTTCTGTTGTGAGCCAGGGAAACTGAGGCAGAGTTTCTTGTGCCTGACAGAAACCATGTTCTGAAGTAAAAAGCCTAATATCTGAGCCTAGCAGCTGGGTTCTGCGTACCCAAGGAGCTTGGGAAGAAATGACTTATTTTGGAACATGTTTCTTAGGGAATGGGAACGGGTTTAGGAGAGCTATTTAGAATTTCGGGGTGGGGGGAGGGCGGTGGTGGAAAGTAGTTTTTTTTTTTTTTTTTTTTTTCCTAGACTGAACTAGAGTCCCAAGAGAACAGGAACACTCTTTCCCTGTCCCTGTTCCAACCCCATGGGAAGGGTTTTTATTTTGACTAGGTTCCCTGGAGGACTTTAGAGCATGTGTCGTCAAAGCCCAGAAAGCATGCACAAGATTTGTTGGAATATTGGTAGATTTTCTGAGATTCTTTCAGGGTTTCTCCGTGTAGTTTTGGTGCCTGTCCTGGATCTCCCTCTGTAGACCAGGCTGGCCTTGAACTCACAGAGATCTGCCTGTCTCTGCCTCCCGAGTGCGGGGATTAAAGGTGTGCGCCACCGCGGTCTGGCCTTTCTGAGATCCTTAAAGGGTTTCCAAACTCCAGAAGGTTACAGATTATTACTGTTAGAGGAGCTCATAAGGGAGCGGCAAGCTGTTTCCCACTGTCCGCTCCTCTCTGCCAGTCTCCAAACACGCTCCGTGATGGGTATTAAAGGCCACCCTTCCATTCTCTTCTTGCCCCTGTCAGTTCGGTCCCTCATTCCCTTCCAGGCCTCCCGCCCACACAGGTACCTTATCAGCTTACTCTCTTTCTTCCCTCAGGTTCTTCTTACTATGACAATGTCCGGCCCCTGGCCTACCCAGACTCTGATGCTGTGCTTATCTGCTTTGACATTAGCCGGCCAGAAACCCTGGACAGTGTCCTCAAGAAGGTGGGAGCCTGGGGACACAGGGAAACTAGTGAGGGGACTGGGACGTGACCCAGGAGGAGGGAATCATGGCGTGTCCCTCGGATGGCTCATGGCTAGAGCTGGCATCCCTCTACTCCATCTGCAAATCAGTCCTGGGAGCTGGAAATGGCATCTGGGGAGATGAGACTCGGGCTGCCTATCTGCCTTCCCTATCTCCTTGGCTGTGGAAGCCCTGGATGGAAGGGTTGGGAATGCCAGTCCTGGGGCTTTGGAAAGCCCTGTGGCCTCTGTCCAGGCCATCATTTCCCCAAGAAAAGCCTGTGTGGGACAGCAGAGAAGTAAGTTCAGGCATCCGTAGTTCCCAGGCAGGGCTGGGAGGGTGTGGTTGGTCTGTTCTCGGGACAAAGTATAGTAAAGAGGAGTGAGACGGGGGAGGTTCCAGGCTGACAGACAACCCTGGAGTCTTCATCGAAGCCTTTCACTGTCTCCGTCTTCCACACTGTCCTGGTCTCAACCCAAGGAGAGCTTTCGTCTCACCTAGGCGAGTCCAAGTGACTTCTGCATGCGTGGCGTAGGCTTTTCCCTGTGTCTCCCTCCACCCCTCCATAACTCTTATTTCCCACCCCCAACTAGTGGCAAGGAGAGACTCAGGAATTTTGCCCCAATGCCAAGGTGGTGCTGGTTGGCTGTAAACTGGACATGAGGACTGACCTGGCCACACTGAGGGAGCTATCCAAGCAGAGACTTATCCCTGTTACACATGAGCAGGTGAGGCCTATAACCTGCAACTTAATCCCAGCCTGGACCTCTCACCCATGCTGGGTTTGGGCTCTGATTTAAAGACATCCTACATGGTTCATCCTTTTGCTGTAACCTCTGACCCTAACCCTTGATTCTTTCCCAGCTCTGGCCTGCATGCACCCCTAGCCCACAGCCTTCACGCTCTTTTCTGAAGCATAGGCTGAGCCCCACAACCCCCCCCCCATCCCTTTCTTTTCCAGGGCACTGTGCTGGCCAAGCAGGTGGGGGCTGTGTCCTACGTCGAGTGCTCCTCCCGATCTTCTGAGCGCAGCGTCAGGGATGTCTTCCATGTGGCCACAGTGGCTTCTCTTGGCCGTGGCCACAGGCAGCTGCGCCGCACTGACTCTCGCCGGGGACTGCAGAGATCCACTCAGCTGTCGGGAAGGCCAGACCGGGGCAGTGAGGGCGAGATGCATAAGGATCGAGCCAAGAGCTGCAACCTTATGTGAGGGGCTGCAGTGGGCCCGAGAAAGAAGAGGGTGAGAGGCGCAATTGTTCCCCTGCCTGCTCCTGGACTTTTTGACCTCCTGACCCTGGCTGGAAGGGCAGGGCAGGCAGAGGAGCAATTCTGGTTGGAGGAGCTAGAGGACAGAAGGGTGTCCATTCTCCACACCCTCATCCCCCTTTCTGCCAGTAGCTGAGAGGGCTAACAGGGTAGGCGGCGGCTGGGGCATGAACTTGATGGGTTAGGGGGTGTTCGGGAAGCCAGCGTCGAGCAATGGCGTTGGGTGAGTCTTCTATATAAAGTGTATCTTCCCTCCTTACCCCAGATCCCATATCCTGTCTGCCTTCCCTAAAGTGTCCACTGGACGTCCTTCTCTTCTTCCCGCCTCTCACTTCTACATCTGTTCTCACACATTCTAACCTTCAGGCAACACGCACTAAATTTTAAAGCAAGAAGTCCTTTCCTACCATCAACCCAGCAACCAGCGCTCGCTTCCCCCTTCCCCAGCAGTCTGCAAATAAAGCCCATGACCATGGAAAACAGCTATGGCCTTAGTCCTGTTGCTTTTATTCATAGACTCCCAATCCACAGCATCCTTGCCCCAGAGAAAACACAGGGAAAAAGCCATGTACTGAAGAATCTGAAGTTTAGAAGCCAGGGGTGGGAGAGTGAAATACCTTGGGACTTTTCATTCTAGTTGATGTGGGCTGGGGCTGAGGCAGGGGGATGTCTTGGAGTGAACTGATGTACAGCACTACTCAGCCTGGCTGGGTGTCCTGCTAACATGACAGAGGGCCTGTTAAAAGTGGTACAAGCCCCTTGTTCACCATCCCTACCCCTGGCTTGCAGCCTGCTGATGCCCTAGGGATTATGAAGATAGGAAGGGCATTGAAAGCTCCCACATCACTGAATCTGAACCCTGAATAAGGTGAAGTTGACTAAGGGGACTAAGTCTACAAGGACCCAAACATGGGCTCCCCCTCAGGTCTACCTTGAGCTCCTTAATGATTGGTGGGGGAGCATCATCTGTAATCGAGAGTCATCCGCACCCCAGCCCCTCGCGAATGAAAGCTGGTGGAGGGGATGGCCGGAGTACTTGTCAGCAAGGACAGTGCTGGTCTGTTTTCTTGGGAGTCTGGTTTCAGATTGTCCTGTATTCCCTCCCTGGCTCTGGTCCCACTGGCCTCTTTTTGGTGACATTCTCCCCTAGGAACCATCCGTGGCTCTTCCCTTCCCCCAACTCCATCCCATCCAGTTCTCCCAGACACGCTGGGCTGGGAGAGAATGGAGGCAGGCCCTACCCTCCCATCTGGTGGGACACCCCCCTACACACTCCACCCCTCCCCGTACACACTCACCAAGCGTGCACTGTGCCAACGGTGCCACACACCGGATTGAGAGACGAAGATAGTCTCTGAGCTTCTGGAGAGTGGCCCAGGAGGAGAGAGGTACCTTGGCTGCTGTGGGGCTCCTTGAGCTGATAAGTCGTAAGGGAGTTAGCGTGGGGGTACCCTTGGCATAGGTGCGGAAGATGCAGACATACAGAGGAGAGGGTGAGCGTGGCAGAGCAGGGCTCCCCAGTAGGGAGGGACAGCAAGGCCGGAAAGGTCCTTCGAGGCCACGCAAGAGCCCACAAGGGAGTCAGTACTTCCCTGTGAGGAGCCACCAGGGGTTTCAGACAGAAGTGTTCAGATTTGGTGTTTTTGGATGGATGAGGTGCTGGAGATCAAAGGTTTGGGCTCCATGAGATATGACAGAAAATATCTGCCAGACCCCAGTCTCTGGGCAGGAACTTCTTCCCCATTTTCTGGCTTACTGAATTGCCTGCCCCCCTTCCCACCGCCTCCTGTGAGACTCCTATCCCAAGCCATCTCCCCCAATTGAAGGGAGTCTAGATACTAGACAACCTCCCCTCAGCTGGTTAGAGGATGAGGGTTTTTTTGCTTGCTTGTTTGTTTGTTTTTTGTTTTTTGAGACAGGGTTTCTCTGTGTAGTTTTGGTGCCTGTCCTGGAACTCACTCTAGCCCAGGTTGGCCTCGAACTCACAGAGATCCGCCTGACTAGGGGATGACTCTTAAGACCTTCCTCAAGGGCCCTAAGTCCTGAACCAAGAGATGCTGGAGAGGGCTGGGGCTCTGTCTCTCCCAGAAGACTGATTTTTTTTTCCCCAGTAGGGACTTGCTATAAAAATGAACTTGTAAGGTGGTTAGTGCCAGTAATCACAGTAAGGAGGTTGAGGCAGGAGGATTGCTGAGAGTTCAAGACAAGAATAAGCTACAAAATGAGATTCTCCCCATCCTAAAAAAAATTGACTTGAGCTGGGCAGTGATGGCACACACTTTTAATTCCAGTGCTGAGGAGGCAGAGGCAGGCAGATCTCTGTGAGTTGGAGGCTAGCCTGGTCCACAGAGCGGGTTCCAGGACAGCCAGGGCTACATAGAGAAACCCTCTCTTGAAAAACCAAAAAGAAAAAAAAAATTGGCTTGAAATTTTTGGCAGGGCACCCCTCTTGGGCTACCTAATACAAAGCAGGCTCAAGCCTGTGGCCACCACAGTACAGAATGTTTGCACCTCTTGATTCCCCCAATCTTCCTCCGGGGCCATTTATGCTTAGAGAATGCAAACACATTTCGATATCAGCCTAAAGCCAACATAATTAGGAAGATAAATCAGTTGGAGGAACCCCCAAAGTTTAATATATTTCCAAAATCAGTGGGAAGGGAATTCAGTTCCCTCTGCAGGGCTGTGTTGCCAGACCTATTTCTGGGGAAGAAGATGGGTGTCAGGACCTAGGAGTCCAATGGGTGGGAAGAGGCAATGGGGCTGTCCCTAGGTTCAAAAAGGTCCTTGCAGGCTGGAGGGAACCTTACAACCACCCCCTACCCCACATGCAAGAGTTAGACTCAGCTTCCTCCTCTGTGGCTGTTTCCCCCACAAATTAGACACCAATGTTACCTTGTTAATCATTTCATGAAATAAACAACCATTCATGCTGGGATGCTGTCAGTGTATTTTAACCTCAGCAATCAGCCAGGGTAGGGTAGGAGACTCCTGGGTTAATTTCTCAAACACTGCAACCTATGAAGGCCCCCAACCCCCAACAGTGACTCCAGCCCTCTCCGGAGGGAGGGTCATCCATGGAAAGAGCCCTATGCAAGGACTAACATCTGAGTTTGTTCTCAGACTTCCGCTTGTGTGCCACACGAACGCATGAGTGCAGGAACGCATGCACACACACACACACACACATACACACACACACACACACACTCAAGTGTACACACGGGGATCCGAATTCCACCATAGCGGGTGGAGCTTGAGCAACAGAATCTGGATGTGTTTGCTCATGCCAAAGTTCCTAGTCCAGTTCACCCTGTCATTTGGCCCTCATAGCCACATAGTTTTGTTTTGTTTTTTTAAATCCTGAGACAGGGTCTCATCATGTAGTCCTGGCTGGCCTGACCTGGAACTCATTTACGTATGTATACCTTACCTCTGTCTCCCAAATACAAAGATTACAGGTATGTGCCACTGCACTTGGGTAATTTTTAGTTTTTTCTGTATATATAGATATGAATACTCATATCTCTATGTACGTCTCCTGTCTCAGCCTACACCACTGGGTGAGCCCAGCTCCTACAAGCCTCAGAAAAGGGTTCTTTTGAGGGGTGGAGGCTTGCACCACAATGCCCAGCTGTTTTTGTTCTTCAGGCAGGGTCTTACTGTAACTCAGACTGGCCTTCAACTTGCAATCCTCCTGCCTCAACAACCACAGCAGTACTGGCATTACAGGCATATGCTACCATGCTCAGCTTTCTGGAGTTGCTAAGGACCCCATGTTGCTAGAGCAACCCACCCAGATCCACTCGGATTTGTCCAATGGCCTGAAGAGGAGGGCAAGTAGTCGTGGCTTTAATTTCCCAGTGGACATCAGGATCCTGGCAGGCCATCCTAGTGCGGCTCTCTCCGCGGCTCCACACTCCTCCCCAAGAAGAGGCTCAGCTCTTTGTCTTAGCAGTTCCCTCTACCATTTGGCTCCTCTCTGCCTCCCTCCTTTCAGCTGAGTTCCAGGTCGCCCTCCACCTCTACCTACCTACTCCCCTTCCTCAAGGCTGCTGTGAGGTCAGAAAGAGGGGGTGCTCCAGATTCTGGGGGATGGGGTGAGTCCCAAGCAGCTATCCCACAATAGCTAGAGATGAGAGATGTACATAAGTACCCCTCCCCCCAAGAAAATGCCTCTGCTGTTGACTCCTAAATAACAGATGTCTGTCTGCATATTAATGAGATTGGACGAATAATTGGCGAGTTTTTCATTCAGTGTCAGAATGAACCCGGAGGCCTTATGTTCATGCACATAGACACCCCGTCACCCTGACTCTCCCTTCCCCCAGAGCATAATGAAGCAGATTCAGAAGCTGGCAGCCTTGACCCACAAAAGGGAGGGGCAGATGGGAACAGGCAAGGGTGTTAGCAGGAGGGAGACCCCCATGGTCTGGTTTGCCAGGTTGCTTGGTCTGGATCACTGCCTCCTATCACCCCCAGGGGGGTGGTAAACGGCCTGCATCTGTGCAGTTTCCCCATCCTGCAAAAGGGGCCTGAGAAAGGTGGGAGTGGGAGGTACATGCTGAAGGGGCTGTCGCTGGAGAACTGCAGTGGCTGGCTGCCTTCTGCGAGGGTGTGCATTGTTAGACTCTGTGAGGGGACGTCTGGTGGAAAAACAGATTTTCATTTGCTGTTTTGTTTGTTGAGACAGCCCTGGCTGTCCTGGAACTTGCTATGGAGACCAGGCTAGTTTTGAACTCACAGTGGCTCAATTGCCTCTGCCTCCCAAATGCTGGAATTAAAGGTGTGCACCACCACACCCGGGAAGGTTTTTAAAAGAATTTAAGAATTTTTATCTTTTTGTTCTTCGAGACAGGGTTTCTCTGTGTAAGTCCTGGCTGTCCTGGAGCTCAGTATGTAGACCAGGCTGGCCTCGAACTCAGAGATTTGTCTGCCTCTGCCACCAGAGAGCTGGGATTAAAATCGTGTGTGCCACCACATCCAGTCCGGGAAGGTTTTTTTTTTTTTTTTAAATCAAACAGCTATCACTTGCCAGCTGGGTGTTCTTGCCCTAGTTACTCAACCTCTCTGAGCTCCACTCTACCTTGAAAGATGGAAAGAAATAAGATGTGTCACATAGTCGTCTTCGTGCGTGATTTATAATAGGCCTCCAGCCAGGCTCGGTAGTGCATGCCTGTAATCCCGCACTCAGAAGTTAGAGGGTCCCAAACAGGAGGGAAAACAGGAAAAACAAAACCAACCCCACGGCATGTATTTGTTCTGTCCTGGCCTATCTCCAAAACACCGAGACAGTCTCCACATCACTACCTCTGTCACAGGTCTACCCTTGTCTGGCAAGGGTTAATCAGAGGTAGAACAGGCAAGAGGAACAGCACAGTGGAAACCAAAGCCCAGAACAGCAGCCGGAGATCTAGAACTCCGATGAGAAGAGGAAGGGAGAATAGACGGCCTTGCAGGGCTGAAGCGGAGTCTACTCCTGGTACCGGAAGCCGCAGCTCTAGCTGTTGGACTAAAGCCCCCCATTTTCTCGGCACCGATGCCAAAGGAGGCATTGGCTGGCGCTGTAAGGTCCGCTCTCCGCGTGAAAACAAAAGTTCCCGTGGCGGCTGGTGGAACGCAGGGGTGGAGGGTTGCTGCGCACCCCCAAGACTATGGCCTATCAGTCACTTGTGCTCTGTCCCCTCTCCCCTTGGTAAATGATCTGCTGCGCCCGCAAACAACTGTCCATTGTGTCCTAATGAGGGACGAGCAGGGAAGGCCAATCGCTTATGATGCAAATGAGCCGACGGCTGCGGCCCGCGCATTCACTGAGCGCCTCTCTTCTGCTCAAGTCCTCCGTGCCCCAGTTGGGCCTTTCTCCCGAGCCCCAGTTCCCATCTGGTGGAGGAGGAGGGGGAGGCCCAGCCTAGCCCCCATATTGTCTGGCCTTGCCACTCCCTGCAAGGAGCCCTGACCCTTTCAAAGCCTCAGAGCAGGCTCCTCCCTGCCCAAAACGTGGCTGTTTTGTTTGAGTGGGGTGTACGTGAAATTCCTGTCACATACAATTTCCCGTTGCAAAGTGTACAGTTCTGTGGTGTTTAGCGCACTCCCAAGCGGGTGTAAGGAACACCTCTCTGGTCTTAGGTTCTATGTCGCCCTGCCCGCCCATCGACCACAGCCGTTGGGGAGGGGACACGGCACAGTGGAGTTGTGGAGGCTGGTGTTGGTCTGGAGCCCAAGGGCTAGTCCTGTGCTTGGCCGCTGGTGGGAGAGTGCCTGGGCCGGCACAGTTCCTCTTGATTTTTTGGCATTTGGTTAGGAACCAGAGTTGGCTCCAGCACCGATCTTGGTTTCACGGTTTTCTGAACCTCCACATGTTTGGGGTGATCCTATCAGCAAGCTTAGAAGCTATGGGAGACTCCAAAGACAGTCCCCACAAACCCTGTTTCTGGAAAGCCCTCCCCTCACTAAGTTCCAGGGTCAAGGCTTGCTAAGGAAAGATATTCTTTCTTTCTCTTTTTTTGGTTTTTCGAGACAGGGTTTCTCTGTCTAGCCCTGGGTGTCCTGGAACTCACTCTGTAGACCAGGCTGGCCTTGAACTCACAGAGATCCGCCTGCCTCTGCCTCTCAAGTGCTGGGATTAAAGGCTTGTGCCACTACCACCTAACAAGGCAAGATTTTCTAACTGGGTACACACAGACTATTTTACCCTAGAGTCCTATAGCCTATGAGCTGAGAGGGCCCTTAAGGTGTGAGTGCCACTTGCTGAGAGTGTCATTTGGATTTATGCAGTTTTCAAGGGAAATGGCAAGACACCTGCTGACCTGCATGCCGCCTTGGTACATTTACCCCCACCCTTTCCTTCCCAGGACCTCAGGAATGCTTTAAAGAAAGGGAAGGCGCTGTGGAGGCAGCTCAGTTGGTTAAGGACTCGCAGGCAAACTCGAGGCCCTGGGTTTGATCCCCAGTAGTCATGAAAAAAGCCGGGCATGGTGGTACAGGAGGTGGTACAAGAGGAATCCTAGGGTCTACAGGCAAATCTGGCTAAAGGTCCCAAGTGAGAGACCCTGTCACCAAAACCAGGGTGTTTATCAGGTATGGTGATATACTCCTTTAGTCCCAGGACATGGGGGCAGAGGGAGGTGGAGCTGTGTCATTTCAAAGCCAGCCTGGTCTATACGATGGGTGTCAGGCCAGCCAAAGCTACATGGTGGTAGTGAAGCCCTATCTAAACCAGCCAACCAAACCAAACCAAAAAGCCAAGGTGTTTGGCTTCTGAGAAAGGCCACGTGAAGATTTCTGGCCTCCACATACCCAGTACACACAGAAACATATACCTTTCCCCGACAAAAGCTCTTCTGAACTAACTGATGCTAGCTTCCAGGGACGGAAAAGCCTTTAGTTACAGTTGCAAACTCTTGTGGACCTTCCCCAGCCTCCAAATTCCATTCAAAGCTCCCTTCCCCAGACATGGACCAGACAACTTAATGAAGGCATTTCTATCTGTGCCCTAATGACTAGGGACTCCTGGGCTGGTTAGGCCCAGTTCTGCCACCGACTCATAAAGTGACCTTTGACAAGTGCCTGGACTTCAGTTTTATCATCTAGGAAGCAACTGTTGCCCTGGCGAGGAGAGATAATGTCGGGGCTAGAGCTTTGAACTGGGAAAGGCATTCCTCAGAACATCGTAATTATTTCCTCCGTCATGGCCACAGCAGGCTCTCTGGCAAAGGCTGCTGATGAGCAGGGCAGGCTGGTGGGGAGGTGCTGTTCTGACTACTCACAACGGGGCAGGCTTCGTGATGGGCAAAAGAGAATCAAAGAGGAAGTCTCTGGGAGTGGGCTCAGACATGTAGATGCCTTAGACTGTGGAGTAAATCACAAAAATGGGGAGGTGGGGATCAGCATGTTTTGGGGGCAGTCTGTGGCTTGCTTTCCAGTGTTCTTAAAGGTGGGGCTATCGGCTGGATAAGCTCTTCAGTTCATGGGTCCCATGTAACTCCTTTAGCAGATACTCATTAGGTGCCTAGCCAGGCATCTGCCAGGGCAAACTGGGTAGCAATAACTGAAAAAATGTACTAACCTACCCATAGGGAGGATGGCATCTTCTAGGCAAACAGAGAAGACAGGAGGAAGACACAAGTGACTGACTGAAGATGTTACTACCCGATACGTTGGTGGTGCACGCCCTCGGGTACTTGGGAGGTAGAGGAGCAGGCTCAGGAATTCAAGGTCATCATCCTTGGTCTCAGTGAGTTTTGACACTAACCTGGGTTACATGAAATCCTGTTGCCAAAACAAAAAAACAAAACACAAACTGGGCTGGAGAGCTGGCTCAGTGCAAGAGTGCTCCTGCTCTTGTAGAGGCCAAGCACAGTTCCCAACACTGAGGTCCAGCAGCTCACAACTGCCTGTAATTCCCACTTGAAAGGATCAGAGGCCTCAACTACATTAAAACAACAATAACAAAATAGCTGGGTGGTGGTGGCTCAGCCTTCAATCCCAGCACTCAGGAGGCAGAGGCAGGCGGATCTCTGAATTTAATCTAGGCCAATCTGATCTATATAGTGAGTTCCAAGCCACCAAGGGCTGTATAACAAAATCAAATAAAAGTGAAGCAGAATGGGTATTCTAAACTCCCTTTTTAAAAAATTATGTGTTTTGCTTGCACACATATCTTCTGTGCACCATGTGTATGCAACAGAGGTCAAAAGAGAGCATCAGATCCTCGGAACTAGAGTTACAGACAGTTGATAGCTGCCATGTGGGGTGCTGGGAATTGAACCTGGGTCCTTTAGAAAAGCAGCTGCTGCTCTTAACCACTGAGTCATTTCTCCAGCCTCAAAATGTGTATTCTAAGTGGGGGAGGGATTCTGGTCTGGGAAGCCAGGGAGAGGCTTTGTGAAGGACAAGGGTTGAGCAAGATTTGGGCCTTGCAGAGATGGCAGAGCAGTACTCAATACAGCTTGAGCAAAATCTGTGGTAGCCAGAGCACCTCCAAGGGATCACTGGTGACATATTAAAAGGTTGGGTTTAAGATTCGAGAACTCAGGAGACTGGGAAATGGCCAGACTTGCCTGTCACCTCTTCTCTACTTAAGAGCTTCCAGCTCTAATTCCAGAATCTGAGGGTTTCACTTGGTCCTTCCAGAAACTCTCGGCCTCCTTTTCACCTGACCAAATGGTGCCCTAAATCCTAAGGTGGGATTTCTCTTCTAGAAGTCCTGGCACCACCACTTCATTCCCAAAGAACCTCTGAACTAGAACTCTTTATGGCTTGTCTCCACTGTATAGTAAGCACCAGAAGGCCAGAACGGACCTGTTACCTCGTTCACAATCACAGACATATACTCAACACACACACATAAGCTACCAAAGAATGGGGCACACAGACTCCCCTCAGTCACTAATTACTTTATTTTTTTCGATACAGGGGTCTCTGTGTAACAGCCCTGGCTGTCCTGGAGCTCACTGAGAGACCAGGCTGGGCTCGAACTCGGAGTCTGCCCGTCTCTGCCTCCCGAGTGCACCACACCTGCCTTCAATCACTAATCTTGCTGTTCACTGCCAGCTGGTACCTAGTGAAATGCACTGGGAAAAGTATGGGCTGTTTAGTCTGACAAGTCTTTGAATCTGGGCTTTGTCACTTTTTTCCATAGTGTGACCTATGGCCAGTCACTTGACCTCTCAAAACCTCATTTTCTTTATTTGTACGTAGGAAACAACGCACGGCACCCAGGGGTATGGTAAATGGTAGTAATTGATGGTTATTATTGCTGTGGCTCCCGTGAGTTGGCAGGATCAGATGGGTCACAGAACCTCGGACTGGGTCTCTGAAACGCTCCATGTTAATGGAGTCATCTTCTTCTTCCAGCAGCTTCTTGGTCTCCTTGGGTCTTTTCCGTCACAAGTCTATGGGGCTGCTTGCATTCCTCCCTCCAGGCAGGCTTTCTCTGCTCCTGTCAGAGAGCAAGTAGTTGCTGACTCTCTCAGGGCCGTCCATGCCTTGCACTCCATCAGTCAATAGAGATAAATTACAAAATCATTTGTTTTATTTGTTCTTGTTACCTTGAGGGCTGTGTGAAATTGCCTTGCTTTTGAAAGCCACATTTGCATATCTCTCTGTTCGAGTCAAAGGCTGCAGCTGTGGTTTCACTGCAATTTAAATATTAATAAAACCTCCTAAACCTCTAGCTGTATTTTTTTTTTTTATAAAAAACTAGCCTGGCCCTTCTGCTCCTAGGTGGCTAATATAATATAATCTTTGTCCTTGGCTTTGTTTATTCTTAAAGGGCCATTGTGGAGTTAACTGAAGCCAGCTGCTGCAACTGTGGAGATAAGAACCGTCTACAAGCCCACCAACCTTATTTATTCTTTACAGGACCCAAGATTTAGGATCTTATTCCCCTTATCTCAGCTTGTGGTTCTTAGACTTGAGTCTGTTGCAGTCCCAGGTCACTGGGTAGGCCCTACCCGCCATAGTTGCTGGTTCAGTGGGTCTAGGGCAGGGCTGGGAATCTGCATGTCTAAGTTCTTAGGTGATGCGGTTGCCCCACCCCAAGGCCTCCATCAAGGTGGAATGTTTTCAAACCACACGACTAAGGTGCATGTTACCATGTCATTTATGTCTCTGAAATCAGGTGTTCAAAGATCGTGTCCTTCAGCCAGTTAGGGACCATCGTCACTTAGGTTTTCATTCGGCATCAGCTTCTTGGGGTTTTTCAAATTTGTATTCCATTTTTATTTGTTTTGTGTCTATATGTGCACACAAGTGTGCCACAGGGCTCATGTGATCAAGACAACTTGTTTGAGTCAGGTCTCGCCTTCCACCATGTGGGTTCCTGGGATTGAAATCAGGTCACAGGTCTGGGAGGCAAATGTTAACCTGCTCAGTCATTTCACCAGCTGTTCCTTGTTTTTTTTGAGACAGGGTCTCCTGTAGCTCCAACTGGGAGAGTGATCCTTCTGCCTCAGCCTCCTACGTGTTTAAGTTACAGGTTGTGAGCTACCACTCCCAGCTTACGCAGAGTCTTTTGTCTCAGTTGCCCGAGTGCAAATAAATAGGTGTGCATCATCTTGCTAGGTGAGGACTAGCTTCCAGGTTCCTCAAGCCACGCATGCTCTTTGGAGAAACTAGCTGTTTCCAGTTTTCTTTAACTCTTAGCCTGCCAGGATCATCTCTTTAATGTTCCCTTGTTTTTAGCAGATTTTTAGGTTGTTTGCAGGCAGTGGGCATCTCTGAAGTGGGGTGCAGAGACTACTCGTTCAGCCAGTTGAAGCCATGGTGAGCGAGCCCCATGTCCTTTGGGCAGCCGGCCTTCTGTTCGGTTTCCTTGGGCACATCTGCAGTCCCCTCACTCTGCCCTTTTTTCTATGCCGTCCACTTGGATGCTGTCCTTATCTGCTCCTAGCAGCCTTCACAGGACACATTCTGGGCATCTTGGCTCCTTCCGCCCCAACCATCCCAACACTGATTCCTTTCTTTTTCTCTTGCATGTTTTTGTGCTGATATTTTGTGGATTCTGGTTACATTTTTGAGGAGGGAGATAATCAGCCGGAGTGCTCCTCTAGGCTCCCTTCCCATGCCTGCCCGATAATCCTCTTCCCCTTCCGGCTTCTTTTCGGAATGAGATAAAAGTCAATATAGGAACCAGTTCTCAAATGCTGCTCTGCTCAGAGAGGGCTAGAGATTGCAGGATGAGAAAGCGGGAAGGCAGAGGTCAAAGGAACAAGATTTACTCCATCATCAGATAGAACTCTTAATCTAGGCCAAGCGTCATACAGAGCTCCGATCAGACAGGGCGTACACGTGTCAGACACAGAGACAATTATGTGACTTAATGTATTTCAGTTAAATCTGCTCTCACCCAGGGTCCCCCGAGAGGCTGGGGTGCTCTTTCTATTAACTCCAGTGTTGTGGGACAGTAGGTTGAAGTCTGCCTCAGGTCACAGCTGGGTCTGGGAAAAGACTCATTTAGGAGACTCGCACGCCTGCTTATTTCTTACCTGCCTTCACTGACGATGAGACACATCAATCCCCTGATGAGTACTCAGGGAAGAGACAGATGAGGGAGGTCTTGCTTTGGGAAGGCTGAATTGGAAAGCTTTTCTTCTTAAAGATTTATCTTTTGTCTGTGGTCTGCCTGTGAGTTCATGTGCATCACATGTGTGCAGTGCCTGCAGAGACCACTGGGTCTCCAGGAAGTGACTTTAGAATTGTGAGCTACCACCGAGTGCTGGGAACCAGATCCTATCTATGCAAGAGCATAGGTACTTCTGACCATTGACCATCTCTCCAGACCCTTGGTTTTTTTTTTGTTAGTTTTTTTTTTTTTTTTTTTTTTTTTTTTTGAGACAGGGTCTCATGCAGCCCTGGCTGACCAGAACTGATCCTCCAGCTTCCACCTCCCAAATACAGGGATTACAGGTGTGAGCTACTATGTCAAGTTTTATGTAGTGCTGGGAATCGAACTCGGAGCTTCGTACATGCTGGGCAAGCACTCTATCAGCTGAGCTACATCTCCAGCCCAGCTGCACCAGCATTCCTGATAGCTGAAAACACAGTCAGAAGCTGGGAGCTTGAAGGGAGTAGGAATGATAGCCATGATATCTGAGTTCATGGCCAGCTTGGTCTACAGTCTGGGTTCCAGGACAGTCAAGACTACGTAATGGAGACCCAAAGAGAAAAACCAGCAACAAGTGCTCTTAATTGGGGAGCCACTGCTCCAGCACAGACCTTTAAAAATAATTTAAGGAACTTAATTTACAATTTTTTAACTTTAATTTTTTTGACATTTACTTATTTAGTTAGTGTATGTGTGGAGGTCAGAGGACAACTTGCAGGAGTCAGCTCTCTTTCTCTCATGTGGGTCCCGGGGCTTGAACACTGGCTGTCAGGTGTGGCAGCAGCACCTGACCCATTGAATCATCCTGCCAGGCCCCCCAAACAGTCATTCTCAGTGAAAGTGTTTGCTATTCAGTTTATTTGCAGTATTAACAGCACAACATTTATATAACATACTTTGTACAATCAGGTCTCCCCTGCCCTTGCACACTGGGGGGCCAGGGAAGACCTAGTCCCTCCAACAGCTATAAACAGTCCAAGATAATGAGCTTATGAAAAATACGTCCTCTTCCTTCAGCAAACAAAATTATTTATGAAGCAGTATATGGTTCAGCAATAGGGAGCAAAAGGGAAAAATTACTTCAAAGCAGGCAACAGCTCCTTTCCTGGTGGGATCCATCGTTTACAGACATGAAATATTCATATCAGAGATCTTGGGTGTCAGGAGGCATGCGTTACTTCGCAGAGTTATAGCAAACACTTTGTTCTTCAGTTATGGGGCATTAGAAGGCTCTCCTGGACTCTTGAAAAACTTCATATTCATGTAGAATACATCATCTGTCTCTGGACTTCCTCAGTGTCCACTGACACCCAAGACTTGTCCAAGGGCTGTTCTGGCTTTCTTGGCGGGGCGGCAGGGGGGGTGGGGGTGGGGGGGTGGGGTAGGGAAATACGGGTGTTGTTTGGTGCTGGGTATGGAGCCTTGAGCACTGATTTTAAGTCAAATCACAGACCTCAAGCAATTTCCCTGAGGGACTTGACTCTCGGTCTTTATGAACATGAGCTTTTATAAGAAACAAATTAGGACTACTAGCTATCACTCTTGAGTCAAGGTGTTGTATAGCCCACACTGGCCTTGGACTCATGATACCCCTGTCTCTTCATGCCAAGGGCAGACCAGCCACTCTACCCGGTCTCTCCAAGAACAATATACCACGAATTAGCATCTTGTCCAAGTGGTGGGGTTTAAATAGACTTAAATTCTTCTCACGTGAAACACTTTTTATGCTCAAGACAGATTTCAAAGGGAGACTTAAATCAGAAAACCTTTAAGGGACCCTCACATAGAGAGACGCCTCCCCCTACCCCCAGGCTGATGCTTATAAAATACTTAGTACGTAGGATGTGGAAGCACCCAGGAGAGAGATGCTCCCTGGGCATGGAAAGGTCACTTCTTAAACTAATCATTGGGGTCTTGTGGATCGCTACAGTCATGGCCATGGGTGATATTCTGTACCAGGTAGGCATCCAAATCCCGACATCGGTAGACGGATATACTGTCCAACACCCAGTCCCACATCACCAGATGTGCCTCACACAGCTGCCCAATCTCTGCTGACAGAACATAAGTAGAGATAGGTGTCAAGTCATTCTTGCAGACCAGACTAATCAATCCACTCTGAGATCTGATCACATGAACCTTAGGGTTAATCAGGTGGGGAAGAAACTGGTGTTCTGAGGCAGCAAGCACTTTCAGGGCCTCTGGAAACTGAAATAACACGAGCTTCAACCCGATAATAAAGAGAAGCCACTAAAGAGAGCATCGGTGTGGAGAAATATGTTGAGAAAACAAAACACCATAAGCATGATCACCCGTGTGTACATGTACATGCACATACATGCACTTTGATTTTTAAAGACAGGGTATCACTGTACAGCTCTGGCTGGCCTTGAACTTGACACACAGACCATATACTTGAACTCAGAGATTGAACTGCTTCTGACACCCAAATGCTGAGATTAAAGGTGTGCGCCACCACCTCTGGCCTTACATATTACTTTTACAGCACAAAACAACAAGGACACCAAAAGGATGGCTCAGGGGGCAAAGGTACTTGTTGCAGTCTAACATTCTGAGTTTGAACCCCAGGATACACATGGTGGGCAGAGAAAAGCAACTTCTTTAAGTTATCCTACAACCTCCACACACACACACTTAGAAGTATGTGTGTAAAAGCACTTAGGAGGCTGAGGCAGAGGGACGGCCAAGTATTCGAGACCAGGCTGCATTACATAGCAGGCCAACCGGAAAAAACAAAAAACAAAACAAAAAGAACAGGCCACGAAGGCTGCCAACACCTTTAATCCCAGCACTTGGGAGGCACAGGCAGGTAGAACTCGTTGAGTTCCAAGATATAGTGGGTTCCAGGCCAGCCAGGGCTACAGTGAGACCATGCCTCAAAACAAAACCAAACAACACAACAACAACAAACAAACAAAGAAAAAAAGAAAAGAAAAAGCACCTGAGAACTGTATTAGTCAAGTAAGCACCGGGTAACTAGTGAATCAAACCCACCCAACAGGACCTCAGAGGACGTGAGTGCACAGTACACAGAGACACTTTACCAGGGCAGCCATTCTCTTCTGTCCAGGCACTTGGCTGTATGATCACAATTGGTTGAGAACCCTGCATCCCCAGGAAGAAAAAAGAGTGTCAAAGCAGGGCTTTGGAAAAGTCATGCCCCACTTTCACACGGTCAGAGGACTAGAGAGAAAAGACTTCCCTCAATACATTGATTGCTTATAGTTCCCAGGATCTTTAGGGAGGACCAAAGACTTACTGTGTCATGGGTCAGTGATGAAAGCTCCTTCACCACGGAAGCTCCACACAGCTGTAGCATCTTCTCCAGCTCATCTGCAGAGGACAGACGTAAAACGATCATAGTGATCCACAAACATACCCCATGCCCTCCACGATCTTCCCTGGAGCAAACCTCCTCAGTGAGCAAGCTATTTTTTTTTTTTTTCTTAAAATATAGGAAACCCTAAAATTAGTATGGCTTCTAAGTTAATCTGCCTGCTCTGGTCATTAGCCTCAAGAAGATACTTGCTAGATATGGTTTTGTGTCTCCCAAATGAAACATGTTGAAGAAGAAATCCAGAATCGAATTTCCAATACTTTGCTAAATAGCTAGATACTACGTGTGAAACGCTCATCTTTCTTCTTGCTCCTGCATCCTAATCCTGTGTTGGTAACTTAAAATCACAGCCACTGAGAGCGCCATTTTTGAAATGTGAAAAGATGGGAAGGTATTTCATCCAGTGTGTGTGTGTGAGTGTGGCCAGAGACCCAGCATATCATTAGGAAAGGTTACATGCTGAGCTAGAATCCACATATCTGGGAATGAATATCAGAAGAACTTGGGCCTAAGAATCAGCAGCACTGACCTATCTAGGCTTCTTTGGATGTCCCCTCTGCCCCCCAGACAGGGTTTCTCTGTGTAGTTTTGGTGCCTGTCCTGGATCTCGATCTGTAGACCAGGCTGGCCTTGTGGATGTACTCCTGCCTGCCAGCCTGCCTGAACTAAGGCTTAGCCCTTAGCCCTTCCTCCAATAACATTCACTAGAGTCCCTGGCTTTCACTATATTAAAAGCTGGGTGTGGTGGCGCACACCTCTAATTCCAGCATTCAGGAGGCAGAGGCAGGTGGATCTCTGTGAGTTTGAGTTTGAGGACAGCCAGGACTACAAACAGAAATCCTGTCTCAGAGAAAGCAAAACAAAACAAACCCCCCAAAATAAAAAACCATAGAGAAATCATTGACTGGCATTTGAAAATTTCTAAAACCCCAATCAATAACCAGTAAAGAATGAAGAAGAATTACAATGCCAGGCCACCTTGCTACCGTTCATCTGCTTATGACCAGATACCAAGGCAGAGGTTTTCAACCACAGGTCGAGACTCCTTAGGGGGAGGAATCGAGTGACCCTTTCACGGGGCCAAATATCAGATATTTACATTATGCTACACAACAGTAGCAAAATTAGTTATGAAGTAGTAATGAAATAATCTTGTTATTTAACACAGGAACTGTGTTAAAGGGCACAGCCTAAGGAAGGACGAGAACTGCTTCTGCTACGCCACAGGACTCCAGTCCCTGGAGCTGAAGCAAAGCACAGAGAAGGGGGACACTCTCATTTTGAAGAGAACTAACCAAATCTGCACCTGGACAAGCCCACCCCCCCCCAGGGTTTCTCTGTAGTTTTGGTGCCTGCCCTGGATCTTGTTCTGCAGATCAGGCTGGCTGGACAAGGGCTTTGGATATGCAAGAGTAGAGCATGTGCTGAGGACTGGAGAGATGGCTCAGTGGTTAAGAGCGCTGACTGGTCTTGCAGAGGTCCTGGGTTTGGTTCCAAGCACCCACAAGGTGGCTTACAACCATCCAGATCTAGGAGACCTGACTCCTTCTTCTGACCTCTGTGAGCTCCTGGCACACAAGTGGTACATATACATATGTGCAGACAAACCTCTTAAGAGGGCGTGATAGCACAGAGATAGGAGAATTCTGAGTTCAAGGCCAGCCTGGTCTACATACCAAGTTTCAGGACGGCCAGGACTACACAGAGATACTTTCTCAAATAGAAAACAAACAAAATCTAACAAATGAATGCACCTACAGCAACAAGGGCCTGTGCTGCCATACCCGGCAAAGCCTAGGTTGTTGTAGTCCCTGCTACCCTTCTGTAGTCCAAGTGAGCCTTTACAGAAGTCCTATGCCACACAAGCACAGAATACGGTATCTTCCCTGAACTCATGGGAAGTTTATGCTCATCTGTTTGGAGAATGGTTGAGAAACAAAGTAACCTTACAACATCTGACCAATCTGAAACTTGCACATGGGTTGACTCTGTCTGTACTACTGTTATATAAGAAAGGCTGGTTCTGTAACTCCACAGCCCTCCCAGGCTCTTACCTTTGGGCATGTTGGTGAAGGGCTCACAACAACAGATTTTTAGGCCTCTGAAGAGCTGTAAGAGAAGAGATGGCGTGCAGAGAAAAAGAGTACATGCCACATGAGTACAGGTGCCCAAGGGGGCCAGAAGAGCACACCAGAGCTTCTGGAGCTAGGGTTACTGGCAGTTGTGAGTTGCCCAATGTGGGTGCTGGGAACCAAAAGCAGGTCTTTTGAATGAGCAGCAAGCACTAACCACTGAGCTGCCTCTCCAGTCTCTCTCCCCTTTCTGTGAGACAGGATCTTACATAGGCCAGGTAGCCTCAAACTTATAATATAGGTTGGCCTTGAACTTCTGATTGTCTTGCTTCCACCTCTCAAATGCTGGGATAACAGGAATTTACCACCTTGCCCAGAGTTTGGGTTTTCATAAATAGAGAAGCCCTCAAATGGAAGAACTGTTTTTTTTTTTTTACTACTTGGCAATTTCTGTGCTCCTTCCCAGAGACAATCAGTTCGATATTCTGAACTGAATTTGGATTTTTTTTTAAAGACTTATTAGGTAAACAGTGTTCTGCCTGTATGCCAGAAGAAGGGTGGCTGGGAATTGAACTCATGACCTCTGGAAGAGCAGCCAGTGCTCTTAAACTCTGAGCCATCTCTCTCCAGGCCCTGATTTCAGATTTTATTGAATTATGAACTATCTACATTCCAGAGTCACTCTTTATTTTTTAAATTTATTTATTATGTATACAGTGTTCTGTCTGCATGTATTCCTGCAGGCCAGAAGAGGGCTCCAGATCTCATTAGAGATGGTTGTGAGCCACCATGTGGTTGCTGGGAACTGAACTCAGGACCTTTGGAAGAGCAGCCCAGTGCTCTTAACCTCTGAGCCATCTCTCCAGCCCCCAGAGTCACTCTTAAAAACAAAACATTATATGTGTGTGTATGTGTGTGTGCACCATATGTCCAAGTGCCTACAAGTGCCCAGGCCAGAAGGTGTCAGATTTCCTGGTGCTGATGTTACAGGCAGTTGTGAGATACCCAGTGTGGATGCTGGGAAGAGCAGGAAGTCTCTTAATCTCTGAGTCCTCTCTCTAGCCCCTATAGTCATTCTCTGTCATTTAAGGCATGAACATCCTATCTTGTCCCCAGTCAGGTCCAGGCTCATGCTTGGTGACCCTGGCAAAGTAATTTTACTTTTTGTCAGATACGAGGAAAATAAACCAAACATGAACAACCCACTGGTCTTTTACACTGAACGGCAAGAACTTCAAGGCTATTGGATGATGTCTAATGCTGCCCTGGCCGGCCAGCCCGCCAGCAGTCTCATCTGTACCCCCCTCTTCCCTCCTAGTTCAGTGTCCCTTCCGTCCTTCACACTGCGGTGACAACAGCCAGTGCATCTTCAGGTGACCTGGACATTTTAGTATCTGCTCAAACCTTTGACCCAGCTGACCCCAACATCTGGTTTTCTGATGACACAGAATCGGCAGAAACATATCCTCCTAAGGAGAAATGTAATTACAGTGTTCGTCAGTGCTGCCCAGAGAACTTTCTGTGACACTGGCAATGTCCTGTATCTGGTCTCGTAAAGTAGCGAGCCATAAGACGTGTGAGGTTGTTAGGTAAGTGCAATGTGGTTAGCGTGAGTGAGGAACTGAACTTCTGAACTTTTTTTTTTCTGAGACAGGGTTTCTCTGCGAAGCCCTGGCTGTCCTCAAACTCACAGAGATCCACCTGCCTCTGCCTCCCCAGTGCTGGGATTAAAGGTATGTGCTACCAATGCCTGGCTTAAACTTCATTTTCAATCAAGCTTAGAACAACCCTGTGTGTCTAGTAACAACTGTGTTACATAGTCCAAATTTTCATGTGTATACCAGCATGAGTTCTTAGGAAGGGTTTCAAGATACCATTCTAAAGAAACCTACATTTTGCCAGTTATTAATATTTTTCTGTCGATACAGGATCTTAACCTGTAGTCCAGGCCTCAAATTCACAATCCTCCTGTCCCAGCCTTGAGTGTTGGGATTATAAAGGAGTGCCAGCAGGCCTAGTGTGGACGGATGAATTTTCATATATCAATTGAGTAACTCATTCTTTTGACCATCTTCCCATCCTGTTATGACACGAAAGAAAACTGACTCGGTCGGCTGAGACAGAAAATCAAGGGGTTAAAAACCACGATGGCTCCACTGGAATGGCTTCACCCCACATGACCGGCAGAGAAGAGGGCAGCAGGCAAACCAGTTACTGTTGGAAACGACAGTTCCCACTTCTGCTCTCTCCCTATCTGGAAGAATAAAATGGATCCCCATGTGTTGACAGGACCTAGATGCTCACTAAAAGTCCCCTTCAGGCAGCCAGCTGGAGCCAAATGCTGCCTTGAGAAATATAAAACATCAGGAATTTTCATATCCAGGCGAACACTGTTGAGTGTCTAGTTATGAGATAAGGACTCCAAAGCTTCACCTACAAATACATTTCTTTGTGAAAATACTGCAGTGGCATTCTCGTATCTTCTGAATGTCATTCCTCTGCCCAAGCTGTTTCCACCACTGCTATCCTGAATGTAAGAGAAATCCCGCAGCACCGGGGTTTCCTGTAAGGAAGGAGGGACCTGGTGCTAATTCTGCATGGCCCCCAGCTGGGTAAGAACACACGGCTGGCTCATAGAGAACACCTTTGGGGGAAAGGGAAAAGTAAAGTAGCGAGCAGCTTTTCTTGGCATCTGCAACAGTTATTTGATAGGCTCAGAGTAAGGATGAGCCGATCCCAGAGTTCAGAACTCCAGGCTTGGTTTGTGATCCTGTCCAAAGCAGTTTTCCTTTAAAAAACCGACCTTACTGGTCTCCTCTCAAGTTTCTGCGGAGGAACAGAAGGTGCCCCGCATGGGAATGTTCTGAAACACCTGCTGGTGCACACTTGAAAGAGAAGAAAAGCAGCCTGGAACACAAGCACTTACCCAGTAACCTGGGGAAGCAGTTGGCTCAGGCCTACCAGGCAGGTGTGAAATCTTGTGAAGACTTCTTCCTGCAAGGAGGATGCAGTTCTGGCTGCACCATCTGCGATGACATGCTGGACAGAGTCATCGAGTCCTGCTCTTACTTGCAAAGTTGTTGGGGTAATCTGTTTTTCACCGGCAAAGCCACCTACAACTTGTGAATTGAGATTTGGAGCTCGACTGCCTGGGTTTAGCCTCTTCCATCACTCACTAGCTAAGAGACCCCGGGACCTTAACCTATCTGAACCTCAGTTTCCTCATACGTAAAATAGAGGTAATGCTGGTAGTGAGGGGGAGGCTATAAAGGAGGAACAGAGGTAGCAAGGTTGGGAGTCGAGGGGAAGAACCATGAAAACACACTTTGTTTGAAAATGTCTTAGTGGCCGGGCGGTGGTATACATCCCAGTGCTGTAAAATTGTTGATCATGAGTCACTTGCGTTCCGTGTCCACAGCTGTCCCATGCAAACCCTGCTCACAGCACTTACTGTGCCCCTCAGAGAAAAGACCACGGGGAAGCAAGAAGAGCAAAAGGTTTAGGTCACATCATTGAGGTTTGTTTTTTTTTTTTTTAATTTTTAGAGATAGGGATTTTTTGTGTCGCCCTGGTTGTCCTAGAACTCACTCTGTAGACCAGGCTGGCCTTGAACTCAGAGAGCCACCTACTTTTGTTTCCCAAGTGCGGGGGGATTAAAGGGGTGCACCACTACTGCCTTAGATTCCCATCTAAACTCCATCACGATCAGCTGAGATCTCAACCTCAGCCTGGAACCTAAATTACAACCAGCACTCTAAGCCTTACGGGGCAGAGGCAATCTGTCTGCTGTGTTGGGCTAAGAGAACAAAAACTGTCTCCATCACACAGCCAGAGCACAGGCATGCGATGTGCCTTACCAGGTAAAGATCAATCTCACCACAGCAGCTGGCTGCAGAGCCTAGGCGGGGGTCTCTGTCACACACGAGAGGGACTTTACCTTTTCCTGGGATTCTCTGGATCGCTTTGGACCTTGGTGGTTCCTCCCAGTCACAACATCTCCTCTGACTTCAAATTCATGCTGAAACCAAACACAGAACTGTCATCAGCCGCGTGGAGAGATGACCAGCTGTGCTCACAACCACCTATAACTCCAGTTCCAAGGGGAACTGACACAGGCTTCCACAGGCACTGTAATTAGGTGTACACACACACACACACACAATTAAAATGAAAAATTGGGCCATGTGGCTGAGTACCATGTACCAGCCAGGACTATCATGAAACCTTGTTTTCTCACTCTGTCTCTCTTTCTCTCAACAAGGCTATGCAACCTGGCTAGCCTAGAACAGTTCTAGGACAGGCTCCGAAGCTACACAGAGAAACTCAGCCTTGAAAAAAAACACACAAAAAAATCCATTCTTATTTATTATTTTATGTGTATGAGTGTTTTGCTTGCATGTATGAATGTGTACATGTGTACCATACTCATGCATGGTACCCAAAGAGATTAGATCCCCTTGAACTGGAGTTACAGATAGCTGTGAGAATCCATGAGGCTGCTGGAATAAAACCCTGGTTCCTAGCCAGGTGTGGTGGCGGCCTTTAATCCCAGCACTCGGGAGGCAGAGCCAGGCGGATCTCTGAGTTTGAGACCAGGACAGCCAGGGCTACATAGAGAAACCCTGTCTTGAAAAACCACCACCAACAAAACAAACAAACCAAAACAAAACACAAAAAACCCTGATTCCTTGGAAGAATAGCAAATGCTCTTACCCACTGACTGCTCTTCCAGAGGACCCAGGTTCAATTCCCAGCACTCACAATTGTCTGTAACTCCAGTTCCAGGGGATCCAACACCCTCACACAGACATACATGCAGGCAGAACACCAATGCATGTAAAATAAAAATAAACCATTAAAAAAACTAAAACCCAAACCAAGCAAACTCAAAAAAAACAAAAGCCCCAAACACACAAAACACTGTGACCAGAGAAAGGAAAGCCACATTCATTGAAGTACTTTATGTGTTCAGAATCACCAGTTTTGACCAAAGATAAAGATTTTTTTTCCTGCTTTTTTTTGAGACAGGGTTTCTTTGTGTAGCTTTGGAGCTTTCCTGGAACTCACTCTGTAGACCAGGCTGGCCTAGAACCCACAGAGATCCACCTGCTTCTGCCTCCCAAATACTGGGATTAAAAAAATATTGTTATTCCATGGGCTAGATATGATGACCAGGACCTCAGTTGCTAATGTCAATGAATCAGAGCAAAGTTTTTATTTAGCTACTTAGTTAGTGTGTGGCACACGTGTAGACATTGGAGGACAACTGGCTGAGGCTGGCTCTCTCCATCCACCGTGTGGGTCCTGAGGTTTGTCAAGCTCGGCAGCTAGTGTCTTTACCTAACTAAGTCACCTCAACAGCCGAAAGCGAATCTTTGTTGAAATTACCAATCAGCTTTCATCTCACTGGGACTTGTTTTTTTTTTTTTTTTAATGTATTTTAATTTCTAACATCTATCTCTTCTCAAAGCATTCACTTAGCATTTAGATGAAACCACTAACGCTATGCTGTTCTAAGGATAACTGGAGGATTCTGGATCACATAAATCAATCGTATATTGTCATCTGAAGAAATTAGGGCTTTCCAGGGTTCTGTGGAAAGATTTACAGTTAATGAAGTTAAATAAAACGAGCTCAGCAGGTAAAGGTTCCTGCCACGAAGACTGACAACCCAGAGTCCCAACCCAGAACCCATTTAAAGGTAGCAGACACCACAGAGTTGTGCTCTGATCTCCACACAAACGCTTTCATGCACATGCACGCATAAAATTTAAAGGATACAACACACATTTAATATTCTGAAGAAACTCCAATGTTTTTCATAGTAACTATTTTGATAAGAAGATAAAGAATAATGGGCCTGGGAGTTTGGAGTTTTGGAGAAGAATGCTTGGAAGCCACTGTGAGGGAAACTCAGATGGTAGGGAAGACTTGCTAAACATTGTTGGATATTGAGAACCCAGGCAAGGGGCCAGAGAGTGGGCAAGGCTCTTGCTGCCAATCTTGACACCCTGAGTTTGTTCCTCAGATTCCACATGGCAGGAGGGAGCCAACTTCCGATGCCTACACGTTTTCCTTTGACCTCCACACGTGCCAAGGCACACACCTTCCCCACAATAAATAAAGTCAAACAAACCCCCAAATAGAAAACCTCTCCATGCTTCCAGTTATCCTAAGAATAAAATTCAAAGTATTACTGTGGTTTAACACAAAATCTTACCTGATCTAGCCCTTGTCTTTGATTTCTTACCTCTCACCTAATCTGTGCCCCTACACAAAATTCAACAATTCTCTATCTTCAACTATAATGGTCTAGTTTTCTTTAATAAACCAAACTCACTCCTACATCCAGATCTATTATTTGTTTTTTTCAAGACAGGGTTTTTCTGTGTAGCTTTGGAGCTGTCCTGGAACTTGCTGATTGACCAGGCTGGCCTTGAACTCAGAGATCTGCTTGCCTCTGCCTCCCATGTGCTGGGATTAAAGGCATGCACCATCACCACCTGGTTGTTGTTGTTATTATTATTATTTTTCGAGACAGGGTTTCTCTGTGTAGCCCTGCTGTCCTGGAACTTGCAGTGGACAATCTTTTTATATACTATAAGCTATTGGCTAAGCATCTATAATAAATATTAAGTCTCTGTCTGGTTAGTCATTTGGGAGCCAGTGGGAGCTCTGTAGAGAAGGCTGGTCTCGAACGCACAGAGATCCATGTGCCTCTGCCTCTGCAGTGCTGGGATTTAAGGTGTGTGCTGCCACACCAGATTACATCCAGATCCTTACGCTTTCTGATCTGACCTATAAGAGTTGTTTTCTACGTTCCTCAAAGAGAATTCTTTCTCGATATTCAGGTCCCAGCTCAGTCGTTTCAGAAAGACTTTGCTTGGCCTCTGTAGCTGAGGTAGGTAACCCTTGACTCCAGACAATTGCTAGTCTGTTATCCATCAAAGCATTTATTGGTATATGAAATTCATCTATTTATTGTGTATCTCCCCTTACTAGGGCATACACCATTCCAGAATAGGGAGTTGGTCATTCTTGCTTACTGTGGTATTATTCCTAGTAATCAACACTTAGAAGGCTCCCATGAACGGTCACTAAATGAAATTAAAATCAACAAGAGTCACTAAATTAGAACATACTGAGCAGTGTGTAAAGTTTCAGCAGAGTCCACTAATTTTGTTTGTGTGATCTGTCAACATCAGCTCTCGGTTGAACTTCTAGAATTATTCTTCCTCCTACCTGCTTACTATTTATTTCTCATTGTTCTTAGTATCATAAAAAAGCAGCATTTCTTGGAAGGAGGCCAATTTCTAAACAGATACATCAGCACATTAATTTTTTTTTTCCTGACACAGGGTCTGAGGTAGCTTCTGCTGGCTTTGAACTCATCATGTAATTTAAGGATTTAAGGATTTTTTTTCTTGACAGGGTTTCTCTGTGTAGCCCTAACTCTCTGGAACTCTCTGTAGACCAGGCTGGTCTTGAACTCAGAGATCCTCCTGCCTCTGCCTCCTGAGTGTTGGGATCAAAGGCGTGCACCACCACCACGTGACTGTAATTCATATTTATGAGGTGCTGGGGATCAAACCCAGGGCTTCATGCATGTTAAACAAGAACAAACTAAGCCCATCCCTACCCAGTCTTTTTCTTTAACAATGTTGAATAACTAGCTTCCTACAAAGGTGTACACTAAAGAGGCAGGAGGAGCTTGGTGTGGTGGAACACACCTAAACCCCATCATCCTAATACTGGGGAGGGACAGAGGCAGATTAGGAGTTCCAGACCATTCCAAGATATGAGACTCAAAAAAAGGCCGGGGAGGCTGTTTCTGATTATTTATTTATTAAAAAAAAAAAAAAAAAAAAAGCCAGGCTCAGGAAGATGGCGGCATCACACGCCTTTAGTCGCAGCACTCAGGAGGCAGAGACGTAGCTCTCTGTGAGTTCGAGGCCAGCCTGATCTTCAAAGTAAGTTGCAGGACAGCCAGAGCTGTTACACAGAGAAACCCTGTCTTGAAAAACAAAAACAAAAAGACAGGCTCTTGTTATGTAGTCAGTCAGGCCTCCAACTCCCGAGTATCAGTACTACAGATATAGGATATAGATCACCTCATCTGGCTCTGGAGGTGGCTCATTATTTGTTCCTATGAATCTTTATTTTGCACAGTCCTTTCCTTCTCCAAAGATGACTCTTTCTCACTCTAGAATGAATAAGAATGGCACTTCCCGGCCTGCACTGCATCAATCTCAATGCCCCCTCATTGAGGAAAAGATGTGTCTATAAGGGAGAAGGAACACCAACACCAAGTGTCTCTGATTAGTTCTTATCAACTACCTACCACATCCAGAAGTTTTCTCTCTTGAATAGACCGGATCACCCCTGAAGAGAACACAGAAAAGTAAGTCACGGAGAACAGAACAACAGGTTCCTTTTGTGGAGGTGGGAAGTCCAGCGATTCACAGGAGAACGGACTCTTTAATAAGCCTGTGGCAGATTTCCTTCTGGAGACAGCTGCTGCTTCATTTAAACATTATAAAAGTGCTGCTGTACATGGATTCCTGCCTACTATGAAATAAATCCCTGTTCCTATGCTAACACTGCTAAGAGAAGATCAGATCCCATTAGTTAGAAATCCACTTTCCCAACACCACCAGCCTATGTGAACAAAGCCATATGCATTTAAAGACAAAGCTAGTGTTATGTTAAAGACCTTTTGGTAACTCAGACTCAGCATCAGCAGAAACCTCAGGTGTTAAAATGCAATTCTGAGGTGTTAAAGGAGGAGCAGACACACTGCGCTGTACTTACATGAATAACTGACTACCCATTTTCCTCCTGCAATTCCCAGAAAATATTTCAGTGTCCGTTCACACACAAGCTCAGCATCTGCAGAATGAAAAACACCCAAAGGGTTAGAAAGACAGAAGTAGGAGGTGCTGCCCAAGAAACTGGAGCCCAGCTCTTGCTCTCAAGATCAACCTGGAACTGTGACTCCAGTACCCCTTGAGATAACATCAGAAGCCAGAAGCATCACGAACGATAACTATCAGGAGTGGGATTTTGGAAGCCTGGAAGACACAGATGCCATTTTAGGACCAGAGGAATTGTCAGCCTCAGCTTTGAGATGCCAAGGCTAGCTAGAGTTCTTTCCTATGTTAATTAGTACTAGTGATTAATGTGAGTAGAGCTCTACTTTACCAGATAGCAATATGTAAGAGAAGAAAATAGTGTTCGAGTCCTAAATTTGAAAAAATAAAAAAAAAGACAGAAAAAAGATGCTAAATCAGAAACGGCAATGTGACAAGTTCGCCCCTGCAGTCTCTCCCTGGGGACCCTGACCCCTTGTATTCCTGAGAGGGTTAGGGAATCAGTCTGTCACAGCTATTCTTCTTCCTATGTAGGTATTTCAATAAGCAGCAGCTGAGAATCTGTTTATTGCCGAGTGTTTCAAAGGTCCCTTTGAAGAACTAAGCAAACTGAGAAAAACCCATTAAAACAGGAGAAATGTATTCAACTAAATCCCAAACACAGCAGGCCATCTGCGAGTAGTGGAAGCGGCCATTCTGCCTTACAGAATTCCTCATCATTTTTGAAGCTTCTTGTTTAAATGCTATAAAAGCTGATTTTAGTTCACAAGCAACAAATGCTGTATTGCCTTTGACTTTAAAGAGTTACTTTAGATTTAATTTGTGTTTTAAAGCTCTCTTCCACCCTTTTTCACCTTTGATTCAAACCTGTTTCTTAAAATATACTAAAATTTAACGACATTCCTCTCTCAAACGGTACTTAGCTTGCCGTATCTTGTTCTGGCACCTGATTCCAATGAGCACTGCCCTCTGGTACAATTTTCATGCATGAGAAACCTAGATTTTAGCAGTCTTAAGGCTGAGTCAAAGGGCTTTGGGCTCTGTGGTCCTCTGAATGTAATTGGCCCCCATAATCCTGAAGGGAGTGGCACTATTAGGAGGTGTGGCCTTGTTGGAGTAGGTATAGCCTCACTGGAGGAAATATGTCACCGTGGGGATGAGCTTTGAATCTTCCTATGCTCAGGATACCGCCCAGTGTCTCAGACCATTTCCTGTTTCCTGCAAGATGTAGGACTCTCAGCTACTTCTCCAGCACCATGTCTGCCTGTGTGTCACCATGCTTTCTGCTATGATGATGGACTGAACCTCTGAACTCTAAGTGAGCCCCAATTAAATGTTTTCCTTTATAAGAGTTGCCGTGGTCATGGTGTCTCTTACAGCAATAGAAACTTTAACTAAGACAGGCTCTAAGGACAGAGATATCCCAGAATGGGCAAGCGTGCACCGGAAAACCAATTCTGTTAGCAAGGTTTAGAGTGCAGTCCTAATTGTGCCCCCCACATCCCTGTGCAGTTTTCTGACTTTCCCAGTCTTACAATAATTCTTCAGATGCTTAAAGATGGATATCCAAGCCCCTTGAGTCTTCTCATTCTTCCTTTATCTCTGCCAAACAGCACTTTTATTAAAATTTTTTTTCTTAGATTTATTTTATGTATGACTGTTTTGCTTACATGTATGTTTGTGTAGCACATGCATGTATGGTGCCTGAGGTCACAAGAGGGAGGGTGTTGGATCCTCTGGAACTAGAGTTATGGATGGTTGTGAATTGCCATGTGGGTGCTGGGGATCAAACCTGGAGCCTCTGCAAGAACAAGTGCTCTCAAGGGCTGAGCATTGCTCCAGCCGCCAGCATTATTTTGAGTTTCTTTTCCCCATCTACCTCTTGATTCACTCGAAGCTTTTGTTTGTTTGTTTGTTTTTTTTGAGACAGGGTTACTCTGTAACAGTCCTGGCTGTCCTGGTCACTCTGTAGACCAGGCTGGCCTCAAACTCACCTTCCCCTGCCTCCCAAGTGCTAGGATTAAAGGTGTGTGCACCACCTCCTGGCCTCTCTAAGCTTATTAGTGCCACAGTGAAAACACTGTGTTCAGCACAGAAAATATTACCTAGACAGTCACTCCACCAGAAGATTCATCAAAGGCTAGATCCTACTTCTCTCGCTACATGTATCAGGCTTGTATTAATGCAGGCCAGTTTCACTAAACTTTTCAGCAGCCCTGAAATGTTGACTCAGATTTTACACAGTCAACTGAAAACTCCCAGAGGTATCTTATACAAGCACAATTAGGACTGAAAAAGCAGAGAGCACATGACAGGTGAGCGGCCCCACTCTTGCCCTGCTTTCCACGTTAAGGTTACAGGACACACACCCAGCACACTCAGCCAGGAGCCACATGTAGCTAGCTACTCCCACAGTCTGAGATGAAAGATGGAGACTCACTTCCACCCTGCTCTCTTTGCCTTACTTGCTCTTCCATGGCCCAGTCACACTGTTCTAGACCCACTGCACTCCAAGCAGGCACACAGGAGGTGGTTGGGCAGTTAGTTCATCTTGTCACTCTGCAAATTCTAACCCAGCATAAGGTCATACAAGAGTACTGTCTTTATAAAGCAGTAACTGACTACGAGGAGACTTCATCCATGGCACGCTTACACAAAGGCAGTCTCAACACTGATCTGAAACGCTAGGCCCAAAAGTATTTTTGGAAAATTTGCATATATATGAGACATCTTTCGTGCATAACACAAATCCATTTTTTGTTGCTGCTTCATTTGTTTTTTGAGACAAGGTCTTGCTTTACAGTCTAGGCTAGCCTTGAACCTCTGATCTTCCTTCCTCAGTCTCCTGAATGCTGGGATCAAAGCATTGAGTTACCACAGCCAACTTGTTGATGTTTTATATATATATATATATATATATATACACATACACACACACACACACACACACACACACACACACACACACACACATACATACATACACTAAGGGTAATTTTTTATTTATGGTGCTGGAGATAGTACCCAGGGCAGTGGTTCTCAACCTTCCTAATGCTGTCATCCTTCAATACAGTTCCTCATATGGCAATTCCCAAGCATGAAATTATTTTCATTGTTACTTCATAAGTGTAATTTTGCTAGTTATGAATCATAATGTAAACATTTGTGTTTTCTGATGGTCTTAGGTGACCCCTGAGAAAAGGTCTTTCAACCTCATTGGGTCATGACCTACATGTTGAGAACCAATGACCTAGGGCCTTGCCCATGCCGACTAAGTGGTACTCTTCCACCAAGCTTCATCTGCAAACCCTAAAGGCAACTTTACACACCATGCTTCATGTGCCCACATCCTGACTATGAACTGTGGCACGAAAAGTAATTTTCCATTTGCAATGCTATGTCCATATTCAAATAGTTGTAGATTTTGAATTTTGGGATTTGAATTTTTTATTTATATGGCTCTTAATGTGGTTTATGAGATAAAAGCAATATAGCCTGTAAAGGTTTGTAGTATACCTGTTTTTATAATGACATGTGTAGTCTCTTCAGTAATTACATCAGTTAAAGTGAGGCGGTATTTTTCAGCAAACTTTTGCACAATCATCTGAAACAAAAATCAAACATTGAATTATGTTAAGTAAGGGGCTGGAGATATTGCTTAATAGTCAAGAGCACTGGCTGCTCTTTCATAGGACCCAGGTTCAATTCCCAGCAACCACATGGCGGTTTACAACTGTCTGCAATGCCAGTTCCAGGGAATCTGGTACTCTCACACTAACATACATGCAGACAATTCATCAATGCACATAAAATAAATAAAATCTGCCCCCCAGCCCCCCTCAAGATAGGGTTTCTCTGTGTAGCTTTGGTGCTTTTCCTGGAACTTGAGGCTGGCCTCAAACTCACAGAGATCAGCCTGGCTCTGCCTCCGGAGTGCTGGGATTAAAGGCGTGCGCCACCACTGCCCAGCCATAAAATCTTAAAAAAAATTATGCTAAATTATCTCAGGTACACAGCTTAGAGTATTAGTTATTCTATTTTTATTTATTTATTTTTTTGGTTTTTCGAGACAGGGTTTCTCTGTGTAGCTTTGCGCCTTTCCTGGAACTCGCTTTGGAGACCAGGCTGGCCTCGAACTCACAGAGATCCGCCTGGCTCTGACTCCCGAGTGCTGGGATTAAAGGCATGCGCCACCACCGCCCGGCTAGAGTATTAGTTATTCTAATTGAGTCTCCTTCCTCAGAAAAGGGACACCCTAAAAATTTTTTTAAATGTCCATTGTGTGTTTGCATATGTGCATGCACTGCAGTGTGCATGTGGCTCTCTCCTTCCATTCCTCTGGGTGTTTTGGGGATTGAACTCAGGTCGTCAGGCTTACATGCAAACACCTTTACCTGTTTAGTCACCCGGATCACCTTGCCCTGGCTTTGAAAAATATAACATGGTTGAAATCTCAAAATTGGTAACTTAAAAACTATGCCACTAGGCATGGTGGCGCACAGCTTTAATTCTGGTACTTGGGAAGCAGAGGCAGGCAGATTTCCATGAGTTCAAGGCCAATCTGGTCTTAAAACTGAGTTCTAGTCCAGCCAGGGCTACACTGTGAGATCTTGTCTTAAACAAGTAAACAATACCCACCCCCAACACACACACACAAGCAAAGAAACAAAACCATGTGTAAGTCAGAGAGAGACATTCTAATGCAGTCTAATGTAGTACTAGAAGCCAGGGAATTACAACCAAAGATCATTTAACTTGATTCTCTGAGTTTCTTTACAGAAAGACAGAGCACCAACCTATAACAGATTTATCAGCCTACATCTCATAAACTGAGTGGTAACTAGCCTTATATAGAAAGTTTTGCTGTAGACATATATATACACCTTAAAACCAAGACTGAACTCTGATAGTTAGAAAGCATTCAAGATATTTGTAGTCAGTGCAAAAAATATCAATTCTCAGGCTGGAGAGATGGCTCAGAGGTTAAGAGCACTGACTGCTCTTCCAGAGGACCCAGGTTCAATTCCCAGCACCCACATGGCAGCTCACAACTGTCTGTAACTCCAGGATTCAATACCCTTACACAGGCATACACATTGGCATACATAGAAGCAAAACATCAACAAAATAAAAATAAATTAAAAAAAAAATCAATTCTTTCTTAAGGAAAAATATTGGAAGAGACTCATTCTCCCCAAAAGAAATCTAGAGTCCCTTAGCTATTATCTATCACGCAAATAAAAATCAATAGGCAGTAAAAGAAATTAACCAGATCCATTATAGGAACAGTTGACATAACTGGTAGCTACTGTTTGGTAAATAAGCTTTTTTACCGGGAACACCATTTTCCAGCCCTTGACACCCATGCAAATGTCTATGTGCCCCTGAATACTGCAGTAGAAGCCGGCCACCTCTCCTGCTGCCTACTGCACACTGTCCCCGAGCCCGGTAGGCTGGAGAGGCCAATGCCACCCTCCCACTTTTGCCGCTGCCCTGTGCCAGTGTCATTAGCAATTCTGAACTGGTTAATTGCTGAAATCCCAACCTTCAAACAGTGTTCAGTCAGAAGAGCAACTGCTGAAAAGATCATCTTAATGCCGGCTTCAGAATTAATCATGTGTAATACAGTCAGTGGCTTTCATCATAAATTTAACACACTTCAGCAAACCTGAATAGAGCTCAAAGTTTTCCTCTCTACTTGTTTAAAGAAAACATGCACCCAAGCCACTTGTAGTTTAATCTGCACCTCAGAATTGCCCAGGGCAAAAACGATCAGACCACTCCAGCTATCTCTAAAAAGCTGAACACACAGAACAAAGGAACAGTGAATACAAATTTCAGTGAATAAATGGGAATTCTAGATGTGTAGGTAAGTCCATCAAGAGCTATTTAAGCAAACACAGGTGAGAATTTTCCGAGCAAACTGCTGCCTGAGCATGGACTATGAGGTGACAAAGTCAACAGTTACTATCCTGTACTTACACAGGTATCTATCGGGGCAGACAAAGCTTGCTCTGCCCTTTCAGTAGCAGGACACACGGGCCACCGAGAACTTATGCAGTCACTACCTGCAGAGCCATTAGGATGGGAACGGTGCCTCGCCTACGAAGGCTCTATTAAGCAGGACACTTGAGAATGGTTTAGTCACCTCTCAGTGTGCAATAAATGGCATCTACCATTAAATCCAATTGATAGTCTGGTATGTTATTATACTTTAAAGAAATATACAATTATTTTATTATTATAACAGCTAATTATAGGAGAAATAAATTTCCCAGAATGCTTGGAATCTATAAGCAGCTTAAAAAGAAACATGGGTTCAGTGGGCTTCATGTTTCCATGAGTAGGAAACAATTCCCATTTCTGGCACCGGGCCCTAGGAGGTGCCCAAATCCTAATAAGCAAGGGGTGCCACAGGACAGAGGGGACACAGCAGGTTATTGAAAAAGCTGTCTTACCAGCCAAGATAAAGACAGACAGACCCTGGGGAAATGCCACTGTCGGGCAGTATTCTCGAAGCAGTCTACATTTAGTTAGACATGCTGATAAGTTTACCTAGATGTGAATCAGGAAAACGATGCCGTCTAGAGAAAGGTGCTGTATCTAGTTACATTTTTTTTATATATAAAAAGAAAATTCAAATATAATCCAAAACCAGTACCATACCCAGCAAGGTGTCTAGTACTGAGTAATTATTTCCTCAGACAGACTCCTTCCTAGCAGTTATTCATCGCTAGTACTTCTATAGCAGTCATGTCAAGTCCCAGTCACTACAGAGGTAATTATGAATCCACTCACTACTTCTTTGAGGGTCAAGCCTGACACCACCATGGATATTCCGTTAGTGGCTCTTCCTTTTGAAGATGTCAGTGCTGGCTTCATCTCGCTCACAGTTTCTACAGCTGCAGTGTGAGCACAAGCAGCAGCTGGACCCTTGAAAGACTCAGCAGCTTGACACTGGGATGTTTTCCGTGTAGAGGTTAAAGCTGGTGTCGTGCAAACATGAGCTGGCTCTTCAGAGGACTCAGACTCAGGGTCTCTATTAGAAAAAAGGCTGATTCCAGATTCCAGATATGGGGTTCCTTCTGCAAGGAAGAGAAGTTTAACTTAAATTGCAACAAATGTTGAATTCAAGATTCCAGTCTCTGTGAAGACTTAAAGACCCATTCAGATATATTACAAGGACACTGTTGGTTAAAGCATGGTGCCTTAGTTTCTCTAAAGAACAATATGGCATTATTAAAAAAAAAGAAACAGCACAGGGCTGGAGAGATGGCTGCTCTTCCAGAAGACCCAGGTGTGGTTTCCAGTACCTGCATGGTAGCTCAAAATTGCTTCTAACTTTAGATCAGGGCATCCAACACCATTTTCTGGCCTCTATGGGAACCAGGCATGAACGTGGTGCACAGATATACATGTAGGCAAACCACCCATATACATAAAATAAAAGTAAATAAATCTTATTTGATAGGATGTGTACTGCAACACTGCAAGTCTGTTTATAATAATGTAATTTTAGAAATGACTTAAATGTCCAGTGAGATTGTGTAGGAAACGCATTTGGGTTGTCAAGCTTGGCAGAAAGTGCTTCTACCTGCTCAGACATCTTACTGGCCCATCCATTAGATTTTACACTTTGAAAATAAAGGTTGATAAGCAAAGACGGTTCTAACACATTAAAGATAGCTAAAAATATGCATTCATACATTTCCTGACTTATTTGTTGTAAGTCCGTGCATATTTATTAGCACTCACATGCTGTAAGTGTATGTGATGTAGAGTGAGAGGACAACTTACAGGAGGCTGGCTCTTTCCTTTCTCTCCTCGCAAGTCATCAGACCTGGCGGCAAGGGCCCTGACCTGATTACCCATCTTGCCAGTCCGGAAATATTTACTGTAGTCAGACCTGGTGGCATAAGCCTAGAAGCCCAGCTACTGGAGGCTCAAGTAGGAGGATCACAAGCCCAAGGTTTACCCGGGCTACACAACAAGTTTAAAACGATTTAACTGATTAGTTGAAATAGGGTCTTACACACACAGTCACTGATGAAACTGGCCTTGAACTCTAGCTGAAGCAATCCTCCTGCATCAGCTACTCAAGTAACTGAGACTACAGACATGTACCACTATATCACATTTATAACTATATTCTAAAAATAAAACTCTGAGTAAAATAAATAAAGAAGCCAGGTAGTGCTAGGGCATACCTTTAATCCCAGCACTCGGGAGGCAGAGGGAGGCTATCTCTGAGTTCAAGGCCAGCCTGGTCTACAGAGTGAGTTCTAGTACAGCCAAAGCTGTCCATTCATATTCATTAAAAAAAGCTCACTTCAGGTTGTGACTCATTTTCCAGTAAAGGACAGACCTGTAACTTTGTTCTATGGTCTTACAATTCTAACAGGTGAAGCAAAACACGTAGATAATAACCAACCAGGTCCTATCGTATCACCTTCAAAACTATTAGTAATCCACTATGGGCTTTTCAGAGAGTGGCTGCTTTCTGACTCGGGCAGAAGAACAGCAGCAAATGACCTTGCTGAAGGGACACCAGCCCACTTGAGCATGTGGCTCTGGCAGGCCTTGCCCTTCTCGCCATCCCCTCTGCCTTGCTAAAAATTGTTAGATTTCATTCCTTAAGCTAGCCACCAAACCAAGATCTATTCCCTTATTTAGCTACTTTCTCCTTCTGAGGCTGACTACCAAGGTCCAGCTATTAAAGTATTGAAGTTCAGCAACCAGAAGCTCCCTTCGGTTCACCTAATCAACATGCCCAATTAAAAGTAAACACCTCATCCTAACACAGGGCTTCCCATTTTTCCTTTATAAACCGCCATTTGCCTATGTGCCACGTCTGTCTGCTCTCTATCCAGAAGCAGTCCTTTTATCCTCCAGGACAAACAGCCCTGCCCCCTTTCCCTTGTCCCTACCTCCTTTCCGCAGCATCCCAGCCCATCCTAACACAGACCTTCCCTCTCCTCTCAAGAACGACACCTGCAAGGTCATTGGCCGCTGAGTTCTGCCTGAGTCAGAAAGCAGACACTTTAACCTTTCTTCCTTGCTTAATAAAGGATCTCTCTGTGAAAACAGGTGTTTGGGTGTGGTTTGTGCCTAATCCGGGGTCTAGGAGGAAGCCCCCACTGTTGGGGGTCTCCTTTATTGACAGTTGTAATAATTTTCAAGCAAACTCAGATTGTAGCTCATGTTATTTTTCAAAAGTATACTTTGTATATACGATATAGAAACAAAGTGTTTCTCCATTAAAAAAGATGAAGCATTACCTAGATCTTGCCTTGGCAAGTAAGATGGCCCTGTTAAGTTGTGTGGTTCACATGACTTCTCTGCTTCAACAACCTGAAGGAGCTCCTCTTGAGACTGGAAGCTTCTGTTTTGAAGACTCCCAGAGCGGCTGTATGAGGCGCACCTATTGCCTGCCGACGGAGATTTAAGAGAGGAAGGCCTGGAGAGACGGATGAAAGAGGAAAACCATCACCACCAATTCGGAAAGGCCTCATCATAACTCCTCGACAGCCAAAGCGTAAGTGAAACATCTCACTGTCAGAGAAATAAGGGATGACCAGCCAAAAAGCCTACACGATAGCCCAGGAGCCTAGATTCACGCTGCCTGCCAACCCGCCACCGCTGACATATGACACCTCCCCTCAGGGCTGTGCCGAGGCAGTAGATCTCGGAGCTGTTTAAAAGCATGTCAGCTTTTTTTTTCCTTTGCCAAATTATCCATTGATGCTAATTCAGATTCTATACACTATTCCATCTGAGTTAGTCCTCTTATGGAAACAGAAAATTGAGCAAGGCTGACACCTCTACACTTTATTTCCACCTAATTTGAGAAGAATTTATAGCATTACCCCCTTTCCCTGAATTTTCAGTGTCCAAAGTCATTCTAAAACAAGAGGCTGGGCCGGCGAGATGGCTCAGCAGTTAACAGCACTTCTTCCTGCAGAGGATCTGGATTGGAGTCCCAGCACACACATGGTGGTTCACAACTGTCCATAACTCCAGTTCCAGGATACACATGATACAGACATACATCTGAGCAAAACATACATTAAAAAAAAAAAAAAAAAAAAAAAAAAAAAAAAAAAGAGCCAGGAAGACTAAAAGTCTACCTCCTGAGGTGGAAGTAGAAGAGCAGGAGTTCAAGGTTGCTCTTGCTACATAGTAAGTTCAAATCCAGCCTGGGCTACCTGAGACCCTCGAAACAACATACAAAAATAAATGCGATTAAAAAAAAAAAAAAAAAACAAAACAAAAAACAAGCTAACTATTGGGGTGGGCACATACTTCAGTGGGAAAGTACTTTGCTTAAAGTATAGGTAAGCCTGCATCTGATCCCCACCATCACAACCCCTAAAAAGTAAACCATTAAATGTTAATAATGTATGTGCCTGGGGCTGAAGAGATGGCTCAGAGGTTAAGAGCACTGGCTGCTCTTCCAGAGGACCTGAGTTCAATTCCCAGCAACCACATGGTGGCTGAAGACCACCTATAATGAGATCTGGTGCCCTCTTCTGGCCTGCAGGCATATGTGCAAGCAGAATACATAATATATATGTATATATATATACACACACAACACACACACACACACACACACACACACACACACACACGTATATATATGCCCAACAAGTTCCTCCAGTCTTTTTTTTTTTTTTTTTTTTTTTTTTAACGATTTATTTATTACATATACAGTGTTCTGTCTGTACATATCCCCACAGGTCAGAAGAGGGCACCAGATCTCATTATGGATGGTTGTGAGCCACCATGTGGTTGCTGGGAATTGAACTCGTGTTCTTTGGAAGAGCAGCCAGTGCTCTTAACCTCTGAGCCATCTCTCCAGCCCCCAGTTCCTCCAGTCTTTTGAGTGTTTATGACTTAGTATGTATGCCAACTAAACATAGCTTTAGTGTCCAAGGAAAAAGATCTTTTTCATTTTTTTTTTTGTTAGATAGATAATGCTAGTACCCGTAGCACAAATCTTAAAAGGTCTTATCAATTAAAAAAATCCAGAGCCAAGTATTGGGGTGAATGTTGAAAGATCAGAGAAGCAGAACCAGCCACAGCTACCTCGCCTTGCCAATTCCTCAGTTGATCCTGTTTCCTCAGACTGGAAGCCTCGGAGTCCTCATCCAAATGGATCTTAGCTGAACTGCTGCTAAAAACTAAAAGCTTTAAAAGGCTGTAGTTCCTGGTCTCCACGCCTTATATACTTCTCTGCTTCCTGCCATCACTTCCTGGGATTAAAGGCGTGTGTCACCATTCCTGGCTGTTTCCAGTGTGGCTTTGAACTCAGAGACCTGAATGGATCTCTGCCTCCAGAATGCTAGGATTAAAGGTGTGTGTGCCACCACTTTCTGGCCTCTGTGTCTATCAAGTGGCTGTTCTGTTCTCTGACCCCAGATAAGTTTATTAGGGTGCATAATATATTGGAGGACACAACATCACCACAAGTACCCTAGCCTTAAAAATAAATTCTCAGTTAATCCAGGGCCAGGAAAAGATGGCATTGTTTGATTATTGACAACCTGTCGCCATTCCCCAAAGAAATACATAGGGATTCAGAAAACAAGAACCCGTGTTTCCTGGAGTGCTGAGATGTTCTTCCTGATAGGTTTAAGTATTTTTGAAAATAAAAGCAGGGTGTGGTGGTACCTGCCTGTAATTCCTGAATTCAGAAGCCTAACTTGACAGTCTGTGTGTGTGTGTGTGTGTGTGTGTGTGTGTGTGTATACACACCTTTTAGCAATAGTGATTTAAATATATATCCTGGAACAATATTCCGAATATTTCCCATAGTAAATTAACAGACAGACTTTTTCTAGGAAGGCAAAAATTTCCTTTAGGGCAAGGTCTGCCTGGAGATGTTTACCATCAGTTTCCAGGCTTGCTTTGGTTTTAGTTCAGCTGCATTATATTCTGACCTTAGAGCTTAGGTTGTAGCTTAGGCCTTGGACACACCCAAAAGCCTATATCCAAATAAATAAAGCAATGTGACCAGGGCTATTTAGTGCCTGTAATTGTGTACATCTAATGTTCAGAAGGCTGAGGGAGGGTCACTGACCTCAAGTTTGAGGCCAGCCTGGTCTACAAAGAAAGTTCCAGACCAGCACAGGTGACCCTATCTCAAAAAACAACCCCCAACCAAAACTCAACAAAAAAGAAAACAAACAAACAAATAAAAACCCCAGAAAGGATGGAAGAAACATTATATACGTAAGGATACAGGTAGAAGCCAGACACTGAGCATCCAACTTGATTTTTAGGAGCTAACCAATTTAGATAAACTGACTATCTTTAGTGCTGCTGTGTCCCCAGAGCTGTGAGGACAGGCTTGTGTTACTGCTCCTGGCACTTTTTTGTATGGGTGTAGGCATGCATATGGTTGTGCTTGCATGTGTGTGGGCATGCTTGCATGGGTGGGTGAGTGTGGAGGCCAGAGGATGTCTACCCATCAGGAGTCTACCTCTATGGCCATCTACCCCTCTCTCACTGAATCCAGAGCTCACTGCACCCAGGATCGGCCTGTCTCTGCCCCTGCCCCAGGAATCCCAGGGATTACAGGTAGGTATGTGCACCACAAATAACTTGCAGGTGGGTTCTAGGGATCTGAACTCAGGTCCTTTTGTTTGCATGAAAAAGACATTACTGACTGGGTCATCTCCCCAGCCTCAGGAAGGAGTTCAGTGTAAACAAAGATGTCACTTTAACACCACAGACTGATATTTCTTACCTTCCCACTCTTGTCTCTTTATTTTTACTGGTGGAACTATCTGGAGGTTGTGGTTGGAACTTGTCAGCAGAAATGCACGCTGGATTCCGGCTTACAGGATTCTCATTAATGTTCTTTGAAGTTAAAATTGCTTTAAATGGAATGAGAAAAATCTATTTTACTTATTGGTTCCGATGGTCTTAATTTAGGTAAGGTTATTGATTTGGCTTTAAAAGCAGCCATCTGTGACAATCAGACTGGTTCTTTTCTCTTTGTGTGTGTGTGACGGAACTCTCATGACCCTCCGCCTCCATCTCTGCAGCACTTTACCAGCATGTGCCAGAACAAGTGACAGAGGCAGAACCGCACAGCCAAGGGCAACACCGAGCTTCTCCTCTTCCTGCCTGTACCGCTCGCTCAAGGGCAGGCTGCCAGCTGTGTGCCAGCACATCTGGCTGTCTGTACCACATTGGACCAAAGGCTTCACGCATGTCAGCCATGCAGTCCACCCACTGAACTATAATTAAACATATATAGTAGATAAAAATGAACCGATACAAGTAGTTCAACAGACAAATGCCAGCACCAGGTAGAACGAAATAATTATAAAATAGTAAGAATAAGGGAAGGAACTTTAAGACTTGGTAAATGGAGTTATTCAATCACCACAGGCTGAAAACAAAGCATGTGTCTTTCATTTTTGGCCCTGGGTGATAAGAAAGCAAGAATATATAATGTATTCTTATCTTGGAAGAGAACGGAATTCTGCCCAAATCTCCTCTGCTAACAGGAAAGCAAAAGTACTGGGAAGCACAAGGCACATCTCCTGCTCTGTCTTCCATCAAAGACTGCACAAGATACAGGCTGAAACTTGAACACGTGGGGGGAGCAGCAGAGTCAGATGAGATGACATTTGCCTCACATCTTCAATTACTGGGAAATAAACACAACAAAAACTAAGCCCACCAACAAAAGCACATGCACTGGCGTACACATCCTCAAGGTGCTGGCTGATGAGGAATCTTGGGTAATATAAGGAGTTAATAAGGAAAGGCACAGGAATGGGAAGATCTAACAGACCCAAGGCAAGGTCTGGCATGTGCTATTCCCTTTGAGAAAATGGCTTAAAGGAAAAAATGAACTCATTCTGGAGACCAGGCTGGCAGTAAACTTACAGATCTGCTTGCCTCTGCCCCCTAAGGGCTGGGAATTAAAGGCACGTGCACAGCAGAAGAAATATTTAAACATTAATTAATTGAAAATTAAACATCTTCTATCCCATTAAAAAGTCACTGGAATCTAGGTGTGATGGTGCACACCTTTTATCCTAGCACTTGACAGGAGAGGCAGGGGAAGCTCTGTGAGTTCTAGGCCAGCCAAGGCTACACAGGGAGACCTCATCTCAAAAACCAACCAACCCACACACCCACCCACCCAGGGACAGTGATTAACATTAGCGCTTGGGAGAGGCAGGGAGGTTTTTGTGAGTTAGAGGTCAGCCTGGTCTACAGAGGGAGTCCTTGGACAGCCTAGAGAGAACCTGTCTAAAAGACACCCTCACCCTGGGAAAAAAAAAAAGGCATTGGATTTAAAAGTGTGACGGCACAGTAAAATATTTAAACATCAAAAACAATTAGTTCAAAAATGAAGGAAGAGTGGTTAAGAGTACATGTTGCCCTTGCAGAGGACTTGGATTTGGTTCCCAGCACCTACATGATGCTCATGTGGGTCCCCACAGCCATTTGTAACTTCAGTTCCAGGGGATCCGATGCCCTCTTCTGACCTCTGTGGACACCAGGCACACACTTAGTACATATACGCACATGCAGGCAAAACAGTCATACACACAAAATACTTAAATACAGAGCCAGGCATGGTGGCGCACGCCTTTAATCCCAGCACTTGGGAGGCAGAGGCAGGGAGATCTCTGTGAGTTCGAGGCCAGCCTGGTCTGCAAAGCAAGCTCCAGGATAGCCAGGACTCTGTTATGTTATACAGAGAAACCCTGTCTTGAAAAACAAAACACCCCACACATCCATACATAAATGCACTTAGAGTATCTTCTATCCACTAAAAAGATTGGTGATCAGGCCTGGTGTCAGAGGCAGGAATATCCAGAGTGAGTTCCAGGTCAGTCAGAGTTACACAGTAAAATCCTGCTAAGGGAAGCAAAACAACACACCCCCTGCCACAATGCACACGAACAGGGTACAGAAGCCATTTATCTCAGTTAATCCCAACTCATTCAGCTTTCACAAGGAAGGATCCCAGAAAACTGAACAAGTGTTTCTAGGAGTAAACACACTGCAGCTAAAAGAGCTTGGATTTCTCTGAAAATCACTTCTACCACAACGGGCCATGATCTCACAAATGCTGTTTGCCAGGGAATGGTGTGTGCGTGCCTGTCACGTAAGAACCAAATCTACAGAGAGAGGTAATTTATACTGGGCATGTATAAATTTGTTCACTAATATTATGCAGGTTGTGGAATAAACCTTAGAAAAACAGGAAGATCTATGCAGAAGGGCAGGGCACTGATTTTAAGACCCCCCAGGGAAGGGGCTTTCATCATCCTTAAGTATATTAGATCACGGGGCTGGGGAGATGGCTCAGTGATTAAAATGCTTGCTACGCACGTCTGAGGACCAGAGTTTGGATCCCTAAAATTCACATAAGTGCCGCTGGGCCTGACAGTCACATGTAACTCCAGCCTAGGCCAGCAGAGACAAAGGATCCTCAGAACAAGCTACCTAGGGAGACTTGCCATGACAGCAGATTCCGGGGTTGACTGAGAGACCCTACGCCAATGAGTTAAAGTGCAAGAGCCATGAGAATACTGACACCAACCTCTGGCCTCCACACACCAACACACACACAAACATGCATACATACAATGAGAATGAGAATGAAAATGAAAAAGGAGTACAAAATCTTAAAAATAATATAAACAGTGGCTGGAGAGATGGTTCAGAATTTAGGAGTAACGGTTGCTCTTCTAGAAGCCCCAGGTTCAATTCCCAGCATGTATATGGCTGCTTACAACTGTCTTTAACTGCAGTTCCAAGGGATCCAGAGACACCCTCTTCTGGCCTCCGTGAGCACCAGGTGTGTATACAGTGCACAGACAACATACCATACACATTAATCACATTAATCAAATTTCAAAAAAGAATTAGTATATAAATTTAAATAGTCACTAGCTAAAAGTAATGTACCAATGTTGTTTTTTTAGTTTTCAGAAAAGAATGATGATGGTCTAGGAATGTAACTTGGTAGAGTGGGTACCTAGTGTTCATGAATCCCTGGGTTCGAGCCCCAGCACTGCGTAAACAAGCATGGTAGTGCTCACGCATACATAATTTTAACACTTGGCTAGTGGTGGAAAAGCATCAGCAGGTCAAGCTTATTTAGTCACACAGTGGGTTTGAGATGAGCCTGGGATATAGGAGACCTGTCTCAAAAAAAGGGGGACGGGTTGGCTGAGATGGCTCAGTGGGTAAGAGTGCTTCTGTGAAACCACGAAGACCCATGTTATGCGCTCAGGGTGGTCTCATGTGCATCTGAGACCCAGTGCTGAGGGGGAGGTTGGGGGCGCAGACAAAAGGATTGCTGGGGCTTGCTGGCTTCCAGCCAGGCCCAAAACGAATGCAAACTACAGATTTAGGGAAAGACACTACCTCAGAGAAGTGAAAGGACACCCATGTGTGCACATCTGCACACATACGTGCACATACACTACACACACATACAGCACATTCACCAAACAAACGATTTCGATAACGTTAAAATAGCATCAGGAACAAACCACCCTGGTGCTAGGAGCCTCTGGGAATATACGACCAAGAACCTTGAGTGCTTAGTATCTAGACAGAGTAGTCTGTCCTAGATCCTAGAGCTCACTATGTGAGCCAGACTGGCCTTGAACTCACAGAGACCCTCCTGCATCTAATTCTGTGACTCGAGTTTTTCTTAATCATCCTAAGGAAAGAAAAGCTCAAAACTCAAGTTTGTATTGACAGTATTTTAGAAAGGAGCCACAAAGAAACATTTTTATTTTTTTCACAAAGCAACATTTTATCTACAGATATTCAGTGTGTGTGTGTGTGTGGGGGGGGGATGGGATGATGACAACAAACTTGTATGCCAAATACGAGGCAGTAGGTGTAGGCAGATACTGAAGGCCAGACAGTAACAATTCTTATCTTGTGCATCAGAACTGAAAGTCTCGTCTATTTTCACAATAAAACAGTTGACAGTACCCCAAAGATAACTGTATCGGGGACGGGACTCTGGGCTTCATTATCTGGGGATGAACTAAATGAAGATGCAGTTACAAAGACAGTATTTAAGGAGATACATTTTTGATGCAGTGCCATAGCAACAGAGTTCCCAGCTTCCCTTGCATGAGCTACTCTTTCTTTCTGAACAAGTGGAGACCAAGGTCACTATACTGAATAATGAACAGACTTGAGTCCCTAGAAAGAGTCAGGGAAGGCCTTAGGGCCCCCAGAGGACAGTGGAGGAAGTACTGGAGGAGGAATTGGAGCACCAAGTCAGGTGGGACCCTGAGTCTTGGGAAGAAACTCCGGAAGGGTTCACCACCTTGGTCAGTCCCTAAGTACCAACTCCTCCTGTGGGTGTCCCACCAGATACTGTAATTGAAAGCTTCCTTAATTCCTGACCCCTCTGCCTCCACACCCCAAGTGCTGGGATGTCAAACAAGCTCCAGCAAAGCCCGCTCCCCAACTGAGAACTCAAGGTGCAGCTCCTGAAATCAGAGATCTCTTCCTTCAAACAAGAAAACACATGAAACAGGTCTCTGCTTTGTGAGCTAACATTATAAGAAGTACAGCTCAATGGTTTATTTTCTCCTAGCATTCTGAAATTACGGGGTTACCTATAACCAACCTCCCCAACAACTAAGAACAAGAACTGTTTCTATCTCCTATGGGGTCTCCATAGCACCACCTTGTAAACACGCAGAGAAGGACAGGAATGAATGATTATCTTGGGTTCCTAAAAATGGAACATCACTGTGAGCAGGGGCTGGCAATAAGGCTCCCAAATTACTCATGGAGCAACTCAGTAAATACGTGCTGAGCAACGATCACACAAGGTCGGAACTCAGTCCTCACTTTCTGAAGGAAATAAAGGGTGAAGGGAGGAAAAAAAATTTCCTTATGATGCTGGCATTTGCTTGGTATTACAGACCTGTTCCTGGGATGTTCTGCTCTGGATCTGGCGGGTCTTCGGGGGCACAAGGGTCAGCTATGAGGGGCGAAGAGTGGCCAGAAGGCTGGTCCCCTTGCTGCTCTAGCACGGCTTCCAGGTGGGCCATCTCCTGCCGGAGCTTTATCAAGTTATCTTTCATAGTAGCCCTCTGCTGTAAAACCAAGAACACCATGGGTTAATATCAACTAATTTTAGCACGAGAACTGAAATCACCTAGTACGGAATTAGGGGTTCTGGTTGAATATTTTTTAATCCAACCATACTTGTATGGTTAATGACCTTGAAATTATTTCAAAATGATGTTGGAGGGCGCATCCTCCAACACTCCCAAATAGTCTTGCTTCATTGTAGCTCAATATTTTCTTTTAAAGATGAAAGAAAAGAGAAAACCAAAAAACAGTAACAGTACTTTAGGCTTAAAATTTGCAAGAATCTGTTAGCATATTACATAAGCTATGCTTCAAAGATTTGATACTGTAAGATTAGTTCACAAAAGAAATGTGATTTATTTTTTAAAAAATTCTTTATGGCCGGGCGGTGGTGGCGCACGCTTTTAATTCCAGCACTTGGGAAGCAGAGCCAGGCGGATCTCTGTGAGTTCGGGCAGCCTGGCTACCAAGTGAGTTCCAGAGAGCGCAAAGCACAGAGAGAAACCCTGTCTCAAAAAACCAAAAAAAAAAAAAAATTTTTAATGGTCAGTCAGTGGTGTCACACACCTTTAATCCCAGCACTCAAAGGCAGAGGCAGGTGGATGTCTGTGAGTTTGAGGCCAGCCTGGTCTACAGAGAGTTCCAGGATAGCCAGGGCTACGCAGAGAAATCTGTCTCAAAACAAAACTGTGTACAGATGTTTTGTCTGCATATGTATCCTGGAACTCTCAGAGGTCACAAGAAGCATGTATCCACTAGAATAAGAGTTGTGGGCCATATGGGTGCTGGGAACTGAACCCAGGTCTTCCGTAAGAGCAGCAGTGCTCTTAATTGCTGAGCCATCTTTCGGCCCCTGATATATTTTTTTTATTATTTATTTTTAGAATATTTGTAGCCGAGAGTAGAGGTGCATGACGCTGTACTCAGCTCCAAGTGTATTTACTTTTTAAATGGATGAAGTGTTGGAGAATTTCCTACGACAGTCTAGAAAGCTTGTAACCACAGCTACTATTTTTTTTTTTTGCCCCATGTGGCCACTGCTCCCCAGCCCTCCCGACAGCCTGGTCTACATAGGGCGTTTCAGGCTGGCCAGGGCTACAGTGAGACCCTGTCACAAACAATTTAGCAAGTCTAAGGATTTAACAGGCAAAGAACATAGGCATAAAAGGAATTTTCCAAAATATATGTTTCTTCACCACTTTTAGAAGGAATGTTGCTGCTGTTTTTCAGCTTTGAGGGAGATGGAATCTGTTTCACCTTCTGTTCCTTTCTTCTGACCCTTGAAAATGACTTTGCTCTTCATTAAAAACAAGTCATTTTCTTTCTACAGCTACACTAAATTCACAGTTCTCAGGAGGATTTTATGACCACAAAACAAAACAAAACTGTATTTCTAGCTTTACAAAGGTTCCCACTGCTACTCTCGCTGAGACTGTATTGCTGCCAACATCTGCAGTGACGCCAATGCCACCACGTGGTACCTGCTAGTACTGACATCACTGATCCAGCCCTGGCCAAGGCCCTACACAGACATCAGACCAATGCTTTAAAAGCTGAATTAGTCAGCGCCCACCACCATCCCATCTAACCTCCAGGCGGCTATTAAACACCAGAAAATCAGGGGAAAGGCAATCGGAGCATGGTTGCAGGGCCCTGCTTTTGGGTGTCCCCGCAGGAATAAATGTGTAACTTAGACAAATTCCACTACAGGTAATTGCTCAGCTGCAGGAGGGAGGACAGAGCCGGCAGGTTACCAAGTCTACTGATTCCAGTTCTGAACTACCTCTTTAATGTGCGCTCTTCTTCAGCTCTATTCCCACAATGCTACTCTCACACTTCAATATGGCCGCGACACTGCCAAAGTTTCCTAAGAGCCATGTTTATCAAGTCTCTTTTGTCCAAAAGGGCCTTAAGTGGCAGAATACAGCTCAGGTAATAAGTTAGTATTTTTGAACATTAAACAACTGTTAGTCTTTACTGCCCTCAGGACAAAGTCCAAATTCTTAAACATACCATTCAGAAGTCCACCCACACCTTGATCTTATCTGTCATTTCCTTGAGCATTTCCAGAAGCCTAGTTTTCTAGAGACACAGGACTAGTCAGTGATGGCCAGGCCTTCCATGCTTCTATCTTTGCCTCAGTTGCTGCCGCCCCTCTTTTCCCACCTGGTAAACTCTTCTCATCTTCCAAAGCCCAGCTTAGAAGTCTTCACTGGGCGTCCCCACCAACTGTCTATCAGGTCGACAGTGTGCCTCATGACTTGGCTCAGGCTGCCAAGCATCAGTATTCTCGGGGGAACATACAACTTCCTGGATGGGAGGAACCTTCCCTTGTTTATTGTTTTGTTTTTAAGACAGGCCTATGTATCTCAGGCTAGCTTGAAACTTGAGATTCCCCTTCCTAAGCTTTCCTCGGGCCGGGAATGCTAAGGTTATGGGTGTACAAGGTGTGCAACACCATGCCCGACTCCACTGTCTAGTAGAGAGTAAGTTCTTAGCAAACATTTAATGCAGAAATGAATAAATGGATGAATTAGTCTTTGGGGGTAGGAAGGCTGGCAAGATGGCTCAGTGGGTAGAGGTACCTGCCACCAAGCCTAATGACTTGAGTTCCATCGCTGGGACCCACATGATGGGGGAAGACAATCTTACATTGCACCTGCCTGCCGATGGAATATGTATACACACGCACACAATAAGCATCAAAAAGGTATATTAATGATACCAGATTAGGTATCATCTACCATCTATTACTCCTCAGCTCTATATAAACAGAGGGGAAAGGTCCTATTTCAATCATTTTGCTTGTTTGTACTAGTCCAGATTAAAGTTACCTGTTTTGAATAGATACTTGATAAAAACACTTTAAAAAAATGAATACTGAACAAAAAATAAACATATTTCTGGGAATAAGATCAGAGATACAAGAAACACCGAAGTAGTTTATTGAATGTCAAACATAATACAGTATGTCTAAGACAGATGGAAGAAAAAGCTGGAACCTAAAAAACAAACAGCCAAGGGACAGAATTAGGTGACAGACATATTGATAGAGCCCCAAATCTACATCCAGAAAGGATCAGAGGAATTGAACATAGAGAGAAGACCTCTAAAGTCTTTTAATCTTTCTGATCACTATGGCAATCTTGCAAAAGTAGAGAATTTGAGCGATAAACAAGGCACACAATGGACAGTTGCCTCAATGGTTTCCTCCCAACTCCCACAGGCTTCAGGCCTAGGATTTACTCTGAACAGAGAACGGTCTGTAGGAGCCAAGTCCTCTCTATTTGTCATCCTCGCAGCAATGCCAAGAGTTTAAAAGACTTAAAAACTGGACACCACCTAGTGTTGGCAGAGGTATAGGAAAGTGGGAACTCCAAATACTACAGAAGCTAGAAGCACAGGTTGGCTTAATCCTTTTAAAGAATAGTAGGATACCATGTATCATACAACAAAAATCATCAAGATGTGATATCTGGCAATCAGGATGTCTACTAGAGTGCTGTGCCTAATAGCAATGGTGCCTCTTAGCCCAGACCTTAATAGGCAGCAAAGGGGCAAATCAGTCATTATACACTCAAACAATAGAAAGCCATACAGTAACTAAAAAGACGCCAGACATGATGGTAAACTCCTGTAGTTCCAGCATTCAAGATGCAGAGGCAGGAGGACCTCAAGTTCAAAGCCAGCCTTAGATATAACGAAGTAAGACGCTGTCTTAACAGATAAAAACACCCCTGACCCCAATATAGTCATCGAGGTTAGGGAGGTAGCTCCATCGTACAGTGCTAGCCTGGAATACACAATTCCTAGCACAATTAATAGAATAAGATAAAAAAGTCACTGTCAAATTTTAATGACACCATAAAAGGTAAATCACAATATTAGTATATAGAATATTACTTAATATTTATTTATTTATTTGTTTGTTTGTTTTTTTGAGGCAGGGTCTCACTTTGCAGCCCTGGCTGGCCTGGAGCTCACAACACAAACCAGGATGACCTGGAACTCACAGAGATTCACCTGCCTCTGCCTCTGAAGTACTGGGACTAATGGGGTGTGTTACCATGCCTGGCTCCTTTTCTGAGTTTTTGATGACAACAAGAATGACTTTAGAAATACTATGAATTCCCAGTTTCACTTAATTTAGTACTTTTTAGGAAGAGAAGAAAAATAACTCCTATGCTGGCAGCTAAAAGCACATTTATGCTTCAGGAGAGAAAGCCAAAGCTACAACAGGATGATTCAAAAGGTTCCAAAAAACTCCATCTTAACAGTGTACCTGCTGGACCAGTGAGGTGGCCCAGAGCATAAAAGCACCTGCCACCACACGTGAGGACCTGATTTGATGCCCAGAACAGCTTCTAAAAGGTGCCACCTGACCTCCACACATTCACCCTGTGGCAGACACACCCATACACGATCACAATTCAAGGAAGATAAGCAAATCACGTGAAACATACAGTCAGGTACGGAGACCTCTGGCCAGTCTCACGCCAGAACCGCTGTGTACTCTGCATCAGACCCGTGAGGGACACAGAGGGAACCCTAGGAAGTGGCCCAGCTGGTGAGAGATAAACACAGGAAAGAGAGACTTAGATGAATCCAGGTTGGGACAGTAGTTTGGAAAATTTTGGTGTCATTTTTACAAAAGGAAAACTAGGTGACAGTGCCAGGTTCTGGCTGTGAGAAAGAGAATGCTCTTCCGGAGAGACTGTCCTTCCTCAGGGACAGAAGCACTCACACAACCAAATGCTGCAGATTTAAGAAAACTGCTGTCCCTTACAGACATCACCAGTCACCAGTCCCTTACCAGGTTCAGGAATTAATACCATGTACATTCCTCTAATGAGAAAGAGACGACATATCACCAACAAGCAACTAGACTATAAATGACAAAAATAAGAGGAAATATCCACAACACAGTGAAAGGTAAGATGATCTCTAGTGGAAAGGCAGTCCTGTATGTTTTAATTTGGTTCTGAGAATAAATATATCCCTCTTGACACAATAATGCTTTCATATAATTTTGCTATGGGGCAAGTAGGTTTTAAAGATCTGGCTTTTAATCCCAGCAGAGGCAGGCGGATCTCTGTGAGTTTGAGGCCAGCCTGGTCTACAGAGTGAGTTCCAGGACAGCCAGGGCTACACAGAGAAACCCTGTCTTAAAGTTAGTATTCAGTGTTTTATAGTGAGTTAGACGGTATCAAAGCTATTAAAGGTATCAAGTTCCACCAGGGTATTCTAAAAAAATAAAAAAATCCCATTTGAATTTACAAGGCATCACGCACAACTGTTAGGCCATTAATCCAGAGGTGACATTAGCAGCCATAAGCTGTAGGGTTCATACCACCATATACAAAGGACACCACCAACATGCGAATGCTTCTTACCTGAGTGGTTAAAATCTCACTCTGGGAGCCATCTTCAGAAAGGTTTGTTTCACTCTCATACCCAGAAGCCGCTTCACCTGAAACGACAGGGAAGTCAGTGGTGTAGAGCAGCACATGAACTCTGCGCCTGCAGTGTCTGTCTGTCTGTCCTTTTCACAGCACTTGTCTCACTTCCACGTCATACAAATGACCAAATTCAGGATGCTCATTTCCTGGCAGAATTCCTACAACAGGCTGGGTGTGGTGAGGAATACATTTAATCCCAGGTTTGGGGAGGCAAAGGCGGGCAGATCTCTGCTCCAGGCCAGCCAGGGCTACACAGAAATCATGTCTTAAGAAAACACAAACAAATCAGAAAAACTCTACAATAAAAACCAGAAACAATTAAGTCATTCAAGTTCTTCCTATCAGATATTCTGGCTGCATGAAGTCATTTTAAAAAAACACACACACACAAAAAAAACAAACCCAGATTTTATTTTTTACAATTTTTAATTATGTGTATGCTGTGTGTCTTTGTAGGTTACTTATATGTGAACACAGCAGGTACCTGTGGACGCCAGAGGCATTAGATATCACCCCCTGGAGCTGGAGTTACAGGTAGTCACCTGATATGGATGCTGGGAACCAAACTTAGATTTACTGCAAGAGAGTACCTATTCTTTTTTTCCCTTTTTATGTATTTATTTATTTTTTGGTGTTTTGCCTGCATGTATATCTATATGAGGGTGCTGGTTCCCCTGGAATGGAAGTGATAGAAAACTCTGAGCTGCCATGTGGGTGCTGGGAATTGAGCTTGGGTCCTCTGGGAAGAGCAGCCAGTGCTTATAAGAGCTGAGTCTCCCCAGGTCCTCCACCAAGACCAAAGAGTGCCTGTTCTTAACCACCCATCTCTCCAGGTCCAGGACGGAATTCTGACTTAAGGAAAAGAACTGTACTTGGAAACTTGTGCACCCTCAAAAGTCGTAACCACTCGGCTCACTTCTGTAGACTGATGCCCACAAACACCACCACTACCTGAATCTGGGATTATAATATCCTCTTCTGGATCACTGTCTTCTTCTAGGCAAGGTCCCATTTCCTCATCTGAAATCAATTCCTTGTCACTTGGAAAAACTTGCTCGTTCTCAGACTGGTGACTCATCTGTTTGGAGGGAGGATTAAACAAGGGGTCCTGGGAGGCTGCGTTTGCAGCCGAGTCTTGTACGGCACTGTGCTGGGAGGAGAACAGGCTGCCAGAGCATTTTGGGTCCTCACCAAGGGGATGTTCCTGGGAATCCTCTACCAAGATCACCTCGCTACTGTCAGCACTGATGGTGCGCTTCCACGGTGCCTGGGTCCCCGCGGCCTTCTCGGACAGATGCTGTGTCCCAACACGGCTCAGTCTGGTAAGGTCAGGTGTAGTGCTTACTCTGCCAAGCAAGTGCTGGAAGCTGGGAAGATCTTCATCCTCACATTCACTCTCTTCTGAGTACTCTAATTTCCTAGACCCTCTACGGAGACTCCGAATCAGCGATGCATGGGTTAGAGGGCTAGGGCTCCTGCTCACCTCTCTTCTCTGGACACTTCCATTAAAAACAGCAGACTTCTCCAGGACGTCACCTTCACCGAAGCTAGTGTTGTCCTGTATTTCAACATCATCCAACAGGTCATCAGGTGTCTCAGAACAAACCTGAAAAACATTACCACTCCCCAGAGGTTGTTCGAGCTTATCGGAGAACAGACACGGAGAGGAGTCTGCACCAACACTCTTACCTTCCTGCTTTTTTATTTTAAGATTTTTATAATCACTCACAGGAAAACTTTGCTTACAGATTCCAGACTGCATAAGACCTAACGGAAGCACAGTGTTTAACTTAGTCCCTCCGCTTCTACCTAGTTGTCCTTGGAAGTTTTCACCACTGGAACATACTTCATTAATACTGCCTGAGCTGGCTTCTTGACAAGCATTTTTCCTGTTGTTTTGGCTAACTGTGTGTTTTTTACTTTGAACAACCGTCTCATTTTCCATGGCCTTTTCAGTTGACAATGTATGTTTCTCAAATTGTCCCTCTGACAGAGTTTTCCTATGGTCAGTCTTCATAAAGGACATGATGGGAGAAACTGGTTGTTGAAGACGTGAGTTTTGTGGAATTCTGGGGTCACCCGCAGCGCTGAGATCGTTTTCATTGCTTCTGTACTGAGATGATGGACAAGGCCTGGACACTCCAGCACGCACTGGATCGGTGCCTGGCTTACCTTCCTGATGAAGCAGAGGTACACTCACTGTGGCAGTCACTGCCTGTCCACAACTGATTTCAGACTCGTTCATCTCCCCGATTTTCTTCTTGTTGTTCACCTTCAGAAGTCACTTTTGCACTCACTTCCCTTAAGGACATGGAGGAAGCACAGGCTGTTACACCCTCCTTTTGGGGATCTCTTGGTTTGGAAAATAAAGTAAATGACTGACGCTTTGGAACTTGAAATGTATTCTGTAAATACTGAGTATCAAGTTCACTCTCTTCCATTTCTGTCTCCTGAATGTGGCTAAGTCCGTGTCTCAGTGGATGCTTGAAGCACTCATTGCTGCTTCCAGCATCTTTAGAAGCGTGGACCAGTTCCTTGGGGTTTTCACTTGCTACAAACTGAGTCATACACTGACTTGATCCTGTTTTTGCATATCTGGCAGTGTTAGCTTCCAGTAATGACATACTGTTCTGCATGTCATCATCAGTGTCAGGGACCAATGAAACGCTGGTGCTCTCCTCAGATCTCTCAGTAGGTAAACCTTGCTCTCCATCCAGCACCAGATCCTTCAGGTCTTTGGGACTGTCAGACTTTTGGCTTAGTTCAAGTTTCTCTACTTCCTTTCTCTGAGGGCTAGGACTGACAGGCCCTTGAGCTTCATTAGAACGTGGACAGTTATTTAATAAACCAGGTGTGTTTGTTAGTTTCTCTTCTGGGAAAGCATCACTGGCCCTTCTCTTCCTTATTTGTTCATTTGGCTCATTATTCTTCTTGGCATCTGCTGCAGGTTCTGTGTCCACTGTGAGCTGAGGCTTTCTAATACGCCTGACTGGCGTTTGGCTGGAATTGTTTTTCCTTGTTTCTTCACCGCTACTACAACTATCAATTTGAAATTCCGTACAAGTAGGTGGGCTGGGATTCCCACTGACTGGTTCAAGTGCAAGAACACATTTGGTGGAAGATTTCTTCCTCAGCCTATTTTTCTTCGGAGCTTTTGAATCGCAGACGTTTAATTCTAGCTCCAAATCACTTACACTGTTGCTTATAGCTTTGGCTTTAGTTGTGAAAACAGGCTCTTTCCCCAGTGACCTTACTGGATTAGCATTTCTCTCTTTCTGAAGATTACTGCCTTTTGACTCGTTCTCATGACCATTACTGGTAATACCACCACTTGGCCATTCGGCTCCATTTGGTCAGTTCCCTGATTTATATTTTCAGGAGTCTTTGGAATAACTGTTAAATCTGCTTTCTTGATAAAATCCTCAGGCTGAAGGCATGTAGTTCTCCTTTTACGTTTTAATTTATTTGTGAAGGGGTTTGCTTGTGTTATCTGTGGTTCTGTAGTATATGTGCCTAGAATTTCAGTTACATGGTTCAAGTGAGGGAGGCTTCCCTTTCTCTGATATGTCTTCCCAAATATTTTATCTTTGATATCATTCTCTACTGGTTTGGAGAAGTCTCTTTTGCTCTTATACATTAAAGCACTATGGGGATCAGAGGCCACGAAGTCTGTTTCCTTTAAAGAACTGGAACACCCATCTACTTCACTGGAAACTCAAGCCGGCAGCCGCTTCAGCATTTGCCTGCCGCCTCCTGTCTGAAGTGCCGTCAGGAGCTAACGTTCCACCAGTCTTGGAGAACCACTCGTTAACTTTCTGAATGCTGCTATTTCGTGTCGTCCAAGGAACATCTTGGGTAGCTCTAGCATTCTCAGAGCACAGACTTTCCTGATTATTCCATTTCTTCTTCCCACAGAGGGACTCAGCATCCAGATCTACCTTTTTCTCAGTGCTGGGAATCTGCCTTTCATTACATGTTTCTTTACTCTCAGCCCATCTGTTCTGTTGGCTCCTTGCTAAGCCAGACTGTTTGCTTTTATTACAGAATTCAGCCTTTTCTACATTCATTCTGTCTTCAGCGAGTAATAAACTACTGTTCTCCTGCTGTAATGAGCTGGCATGAATATCCGTGCCACATGGCTCCACATGTAAGTTTGAAACAGGAATACCCTGACATTTTTCTGGATGCCTTTCAGTTGCATGATTCTCAATGGGGTTCAAATCTTTATTACTGCATTGATCCTGTTCAATATCTGTTACGTCCTCAGAAAACTCACAAGCAGCTGAAATATACAAAATAACAAGGTACTTAAAAATGGAATTATCATGAGAAAATACATTCTTAATTAATATACCTTGGGAGTAGAAATCAATCCACTAACCATACTTTTTAAAATTTTACATTAAAGGAAGTTTTAAGTGTATAAATGTTTTGCTTATATGTACGTATACGCACCACAGGCATGCCTGGTGCTCACAGAAGACAGAAGAGGATTTCAGATCCCTTTTGGTGCTGGGAACCAAATCCAGGTCTTCCTCAAGAGCAACAAATTCTTTTAACTGCTGAGCCATCTCTCCAGCCCCAATCCACTGGCTTTTTGTTTGTTTTCTGAGATAGGGTTTCTCTGTGTAGCTGTCTTGGAACTCACTATGTAGACCAGGCTGGCCTTGAACTCACAGAGATCCTCCTGCCTCTGCCTCCCAAGTGCTGGGATCAAAGGTGTGCACTGCCATCACCCAGCTTCCACTGGCTTTAGAGGAGCTAACGTCATAAACTACAAGTATACTGAAGATCTGGCTCATACTTCATCCATGTAACCCCATTATGTAGAGTCTAATATTTTCCTAAACAGGATAATTCGATCACATCTCCTATTCCCCTAGTCTCTTAAGATTGAACAAAAAGCAGATTATTTGATCAACAGACTTTAACTTTTCTGTTCTGTTTGCAGACTCATATGCTCCACTTTTAAAAACTAGCTGACAGCTAGGTGTGGTATTCCATCACTGAGAAGGTTAAGGCAAAAAACATGCTGGTAGTTCAAGGCCAGCCTGAACCATAATACACTTGTTTCTAAATCAGTCAAAACAAAAAGAAACAAAAATCGGGTAGCAAGAATGAAATATATCAACTAAGAGGAAAGGACAGCAAGGGCTGGTGGTATGTGACTATAACCTCAGCACTTGGGTGGCTTAAACAAGAGGATGGTTAGACTATTCTGGGTTATTTAAGTGGCAGCATGCAGCTACACTCAATATTACTATAATCACAGCAGTCTAGTGCCACTCACTGTCTCACAATGGCAACTGAGAAAAAAATGATACTTTAGTTCTTTAAAGATGTTGTGAATTATAAATGTGAATTATAAATTATAAATAAATTTGGAACCTGGTCTTCAGATTAATTTAATTACAGAACTCATATACCCATTCTCTTTAGTGTCATTAAGTTGGGAAGGTTTGACATTACCCTTTTCTGCAGACTCCAAACTGGCTTCGTCTCCGGCTTCCCGAGGGGTCATTTGTAACAATTCCTGGTCTCTCACACTAAAGGAGGGAAAGACAGAACCCCTAATGAGAAATTCTACTTGTACGCTCACAAACCTGTCAAATGAGCAAGATCAAATATTTTAGCTCCTCTAGATAGAGTCCTAACAGCTGAGCAGACTGGCTCACCTTTTGAAATCTGCTCTCCTTTTAAGTGCCTTCCAGTAAAAATGGAATGGTCAAAGACTGAGAACAGTCACAAAGATCAGACGAGTGCACAACACTGCTTTCCGGATATGCAATAAGAACACACTTGCACGCTCAGGAACCATTGGGGAACAGGGGGTAGCAAGATTCTCAGAGCCAGAGGTTGGAAAGAGCAGAGCAAAACAGTGTCTTCTGGACACGGCAGGACTAGTGCACTCAGGAACTGACACAACTGTGGCTGTGTGCACACCATCTGTACAAGATCACGCCTGTCAACACTCTAGCATAGAAAGAAGAGGGGTTCACAAGCCCACGCCTCGACCTCAGGAGCTATGGACGGTCCATAGATTCTGAGGGAGAGTTAGTTTCCTCCAGGAGTGCACGGTCCCTTGTAGGGTGAGATTGAGCACACCCTCCAGTGGATGTCCCAACACCCTAGAGTAATAGAGAAATGGTTCAGTGGGCTTTTGTTGTTGTTGTTGTTTGCTTTTTTGTTGTTGTTTTGTGTTTCCAAGACAGGGTTTCTCTGTGTAGCCCTGGCTGTCCTGGAACTCACTTTGTAGACCAGGTTGGCCTCAGAGATCTGCCAGTCTCTGCCTCCTGAGTGCTGGGACTAAAGGAATGAGCCATCACGTCCTGCTAAGAAATGGTTCAGTGTTAAGAGCACTGGTTGAGCTTCCAGAGTACCTGGGTTCGATCCCTAGCACCCACAGAATGGCTCATAGACCTCTGTAATCGCAGTTCCAGGGAACTGGACTCACTCTTCTGGTTTCTTCAGGCACTAGGCACAAATGTGGCGCACAAATATACGTTCAGGAAATATACCCACACACATAATTTTTTTTTTTTTTGAGACAGGGTCTCTCTCTAGACCAGGCTGGCTTTAAACTCACTGAGATCCATCTGCCTCTGCCTCACAAAAAAGAGTTCTGGATTAGCTGGATGGTGGTGGCACATGCCTTTAATTCCAGCACTTGGGAGGCAGAGGCAGGCAGATCTCTGTGACTGTGAGGCTAGTCTAGTCTACAGTGTAAGTTCCAGGACAGGCTCTAGAGCTACACAAAGAAACCCTATCTCGAAAAACAAAAAACAAACAAAACAAACAAGCAAAAAAAAAAAAAAAAAAAGAGTTCTGGGATTAAAGGCATATGCCACCAAGCCCAGTTCCACATTAAAAAAAAAAAAACCTCTAGCACTGAACCGTACTTCTAGCTTCAACCCCCTCCAATTTTAAGGTTAGGTAGAAGTAATTTATAAACAAAAATTTACGGATAATGACCAGTGATCATAGATCTTAAGAAAGGAAACTGGATGATTATAAATAAAATTAAGCTCTTTGGGCCAGGTGTGGTGGTATATTCCTTTAATCACTCGGGAGGTGACAGATAGACCTCTGTGAGTTAGAGGACAGCCAGGGCTACGTAGATCTTACCCCCAAATAAACAAATAAAATAGATCCTTTAGTATTTTCATCAGCCATAATTACTACCACATATGAGAAAGTCAAAGAATAACCATCGGGAGGTAACAAGTGTGTGCTGACTTCTAGTGTTATCTAAAACTCCTTTGGCATTAGAAAAATGTACAACAAACAAAAAATATTCCCCAGGAAATAAAATAGACGGACGAAACTAAATGATCCTTAAGGTTTCTTCTAATACCATGACCTAAATCTAAGAACCTCAATATTAATTGGATATGAAAAGGCTCCTTGTGACTTACCTGCAATCATCTGGCCTCTTAACTGTCTCTTCAGAAGAATCAGACTCTTAAAAAACAAAAAACAAAACCCAAAAATCATTCAAGGTTTTTAATTAAAAGGGTTAAAAAAAATGCTTCTTGCAAAACAGTGGTTCATCCAGAAACACTTACAATGTATATTTTATATAGATAATTAACATGTTACATTATAGACATTACCCACTGTGTGCAATCAGAGAAGTGGCTGAAAGCCTGGGCTCCAAAGCCAACTCCCTATGTCCAAATTCTCCTTTTTAATTTTTCAAGACAGGGTTTCTTTGAACTCACAGATCTGCCTGCCTCTGCCTGTGCTGGGATTAAAGGTGTGCACCACCACTGCCAGCCCAACCTCCAAATTCTTAACCTCTCTGATTTAATTTTCTCATCTGTAAAATTAGCAACCACCTCAAGACTGACATCTTAGATGAGGTATACAAAAAAATACAACAGCACCTAAAATACAGTTAAGTGCTCCTAAATATTAACTGACATGATTTGCACTACTTTTATTAACACACACGTACACACATAGTATAGATGTTAGAGGACAACTTTATCTGAGTTGGTTCTCTCCTTCCACAATGTAGAGTCTAGGGACTGAATTTAGGTTATCAAGCTTGGTGGCAAGAGCCTTTACCAACTGAGCCATCTCATCCCCCCAGAATATTTTTACAAAACAACACCATTGTTGATGGATTTTTTAAGATCAGAAGATATACAAGTTAATTTCAAAGAAATCCAATAAATATTATGTAGATCCATGGTAATGCAGGGAACTCAAAATAAAGCCATTCTTCCCAATTTGATTACTGATTTATTTCTGAGCTAGGATTCTCTAGTATCTCAGGCTGACCTCAAACTCAGGATCCTCCTGGTTCAGCCTCTCAAATGCTGGAAGGACAGACCTGGCCCTCACAAAGTCTAGAGAGATAGTAAAGAGACCTTTTGGAACTTTGAGCTCACTTCTTTTGTCTTTTTGGCCAGCTGAGGATAGAGTCCAGGGCTTGTACAGTTTGTCTTGGATTCCTCTAAATGCTATGGCAACTAACCATGTTCTTCTTTATTATAACTTTACATTTTTCTAAAATTTACTTATGTTCATAACCAACATCTTCCCTTTTGTTTTACAAAGATTCAAGGTGTGAAGTGTAACTTTTACATAATTGATAATTCATGATAGAGCCCATAAAATTATTTTACTTTCATTTACCAAAACTCCACGCAACATGTATAAATCACAACCAAGATTTTTGATAGAACTATAAGCCAAACAATCTAGCAATCATTATTTCGAACTTAATAAAATGCAAAACCCTTACCTAATTCAATGTACACAGATTTATTTCGCGGCTGTGTCTGCTGAGTTTTCTTCATTGATCTCACAATTCCAAGGTTAGACAGCTGGACACTAAGACTGTCCTTCTGTTAAATGGTAAAGAATGCTTTAATTTTTCTGTTTTGAAAATTTCCTTTTTTTTTTTGCTTTATTTTTCCAACTAATTATAATCATGAGTATTTCCTAAGTATTAATATAGAGAAATTTGAAGCTGATAGTCTGTATTTCCAATCACATCTGGTAAGATTGGCAACATAAAATGAATTTTCAAAAAGGATAAATGATAAAAGAAAGAGTCTGAGGGGGAGGCTATAAAGGAGGGACAGAGGTTAGCAAGGATGGGAGTCAAGGGAAAGAACCATGAACACACACTTTGTTTGAAAATGTCATAGTGGCAGGGCTGTGCTGGTGAACGCCTTTAATCCCAGTACTCGGGAGGCAGAGGCAGGCGGATCTCTGTGAGTTCAAGGCCAGCCAGGGCTACGACCAGAGACAGAAAAACTCTGTCTCAAAAACACCAATAAATAAATAAGTAAACAAATCTAGACTATTTAAATAAAAACATTTTTAAAACCCCAGCATTCCTAGGAACACTTAGTAAGGTGTATTCTGTGATCTCTGCCATCCAGCACATATGGATGGACAAAAGACGTCATTACATTTTCTTTGGTAATTACAGCGGTCAAGTGGAAGTAATTTTCAAATGCTTCCAAAAGATCAGTGATACTGTATCTGTTTCATCCAAGCGCTGATGGAGTTATAAAACGGGAGGGTCTATACGGTGTCTCTAAGTCTGTAACTCTTCCTTATTAGAACACTTGTCCAGCCACTTGTTTACCATCATCCTCTCTTTCCTAAGTTTTCATATAAATCCACTCATTCACAGTGCCAACACTTAATAAACAGATGCCAGGAAAAAAAAAAAAAAAAAAAAAAAAAAAAAAAACGGAAAACAGCTTTACCAAGGTGGCATTTCCAGATTCAATCGGTCGAAGTCTTTTGACACGGTCTCGGTAGCCTATACTCTGGATAATAGAAGCCTCCTCATTCAAAGGTTCAGAAGAATTTTTCATTTTTGAAAAACTGTAACTGTTTGCAACTTTAAAACATAAAACATGTTTTAGTTAGAAGAAAACATATTAATCTTCATTAAATATCCAGACTGCTCCCTGCTGTATAAGGATAATGAAAACAACAACAACCAAACCAGCCTGGTGGAGGTGGCAGCGCACGCCTTGATCCCAGCACTGGAGAGGCAGACGCAGGAGGGTCTCTGAGTTCCAAGACAGTCAAGACTACACAGAGAAACCCTGTCTTGAAAAACCAAACAAAAAAGAATAATTCATTATGGATACATTTAATATTGTTTTTTTTGTTTGTTTGTTTGTTTGAGGCAGATTCTGTATAGGCCTCATTTTGTCTGGAATTTGATAGCTTTGAACTCAGAGATCCACCTGCCTCTGCCTCCTGACTGCTAAGATTTAAAGTGTATGTCACCATGTCTGTCTACCTTTAATTTCTAATGTATTTTTCAGTTTATGTGTATGTGTGTATGCATGCATGAGTTCATGTAGCATGTGGGTGTAGGTGCCCACAGAAGTCAGAGGACATTGGGTCCCCTAGAGGTGTAAGCCACCTGCTGTCATTGATCAAATCTGAACCTAGGTCGTCCTCTGTAAGAAGAGGTAAGCATCCTTAACTGTTGAGCCATATCTGCTGCTTTGATTACCAAAAAAAATTTAAAGTCCAGTTTAGAAATTCAGAACTATCCAAGTTATTTTATTCCCCACACACACCTAAAAATTAATAAATTTGCCCATTAACAAGTTTATCGTTATTTCTCTTAATTTAAGGAGTGACAATGCACCACTATCGTTTGTACCTCTAAGAAAGGAAACGTTAAGCAATGGCGTACAATTGATAAAACCTCCAATTTCAGAGACATTAAGATATACATTTTAATCAGGTGGTGGCCCGCATCCTTGATCCCAGCTCTCCGGAGGCAGAGGCAGGCGGATCTCTGTGAGTTCAAGGCCAGCCTGGGCTACAGAGCGAGATCCAGGAAAGAGGCGCAAAGCTACACAGAGAAATCCTGTCTCGAAAAACAAACAAACAAACAAACAACAAAGGACTAAAGAAATACATTTTAGGAATGAAGCCTAAGATGTGAGACCGAGAGGAGTGGTTTAAGACACAGGCTGGCAAGATGGCTTGGCGGTACAAATGCTCGTGTGACGCCTTGTGACCTGAGTTTGACCCCAACCCATGTGTTAACCTGCAAGTCCCACTTGCCCAAGGACAAATAACTTCCTGGAATGCTGGGGGCTGCTGTTCATGTAAGATAGCAAGCCATGGGTTTTCACTTCGGTAAACAAGGTTGTTTGCCCCAAATGCACAGGATGTACTTGATCACATGTAGGTAGGAGGCATGCGGGCAGGAAGTATGCCAAGATGTGTGCCTGCCCCCCATTGGACGAAAGCAGGAGAGATAGCCTTGTGGGTTCTGCCTTTATAAACACCTGACTAACCTAATTCAGCACCATTGTCTGGGAATCTCGTGTATGGACCTGGCCAGGCCAGTGTCCACAGTCCTGGACAGTATTAAATAAAGCTTGCTTTAATTAGCCAACTGTGGATTTGGTCTTTCTTCTCCTCACAATTGTCAGGTTTAACATCATGTAAAGGTAGGAGTAAAATCAACCCTAAAGTTGTCCTCTGATCTCCAAATGTGTGCCCTAGGGAATGCATGTCTGCATTCAAACATACTACTACAAATAATAAAAACTTCAAAAATTAGGGCCATTGAGTAAAGGCAGTTAGCAGCAACCCTGAAGATCTCAGCTCAATCCCCGAGACCCACATAGCGGAAGGATAGAAGTAACTCCCAAAAGCTGTCTAGATTTGCACATACATACTGTGGCATGCCTGAGCCACACCCCTCCATACACACAAACAAATGTAACTTAAAAAAATGTAGGGCTACAGAGATGGCTCAGCAGTTATATGAGCACTGGCTGCTCTTCCAGAGGATCCAGGTTCAATCCCCAGCATCCACATGGTGGCTGAAAGCCATCATAACCAATTCCAGGGACTGGGGATCCAGCTCCCCCTGGAGTCTGCAGGCAGCAAGTACACACATGGTCCCCTGACACACATCACCACCAAAAGCAGTGAGAGCAGGAACTCAAGCAGGGCCGGAATCCCGAACTGATGCAGAGGCCACAGCGAGAGCTGCCAACTGGCTTACTCGTCATGGCTGGCTCAGCCTGCTTTCTTCTAGAACCCAGGAGCGCCAGCTCAGGGGTGACTCACTCACAGTGGGCCGGACCCACATACATCAGTCACCAATTAAGAAAATGCCCTACAGGCTTGCTTACAGCCCAATTTTATGGAAGTATTTTCTCAATTGAGGTTCCCTTCTCTTAGATGACTCTAGCTTATGTCAAGCTGACATAAAAGTAGCCAGCACATACATGCAGGCAAAACTCCCATACATATGAAATTAAATTTTAAAATATATAAAGAGATTAAAGAGGCTGAGGAGAGAGCTCAGTAGCACTTGCTGCACTGATAGGAGGCCTTGAGCTCGATTCTCAGCACTCATAAAAGTGGACTCGGTTAAGCTTTTAGCAGCAGTTCAGCTGAGATCCATTTGAAGAGGACACAAAGGCTTCCAGTTGGAGGAAACAAGATCAGCTGAGGAACTGGCGAAGTGAGGTTAGCTGTGGCTTGTTCTGTTCCTCTGATCTTTCGGCATTCACCCCAATACCTAGCTCCGGGTTTGTTTTTATTAATAAGACCTTTTAAGATTCCTGCTACATAAAAACCCATATACAGGCATATACACATAACTAAAAAAGATGAAAATAAATCACACACACACACACACCTGAACACACAGACAATTAAAATATACATCTTAAGACTGGGTGTGATGTGGTGGCCTATGCCTTAAAAGCACTTAGAAGACAGACAGGGCACGCCTTTAATCCCAGCACTCAGGGAAGGAGCCATCTCCGTGGGACACCACCAGAACGGACTGAACATTCTGCCTGAGGCCGACCTGGGGCCCAGCTGCGATCCTGCGAAGCCCAACAACTTGAAGGTGTTGGTGAGATTGCCCTACAGATCAACCTGCTCAGCTGAGATCCATTCGGGAGAGGTTTCAGAAGCCTGCAGTCTGAGGAAACAAGATCAGCTGAGGAGTTGGCTAGCAAGCAAAATGAGGCCCGAGAATGCAAGAGAAGGAGCCGTCCAGCTACCGAACCAGATCACCAGAATCATAAGCCCATCCTACACCGACTGGGAACAGGTAAGGCCCCATCTCTGGACCGGCAGACTAGATCTCTAGCCCCTAGGCCCCAGCCATTGGAGCCCCAAGGACCAGGCAGCTACATTTCCCTGCTCCCTCACAAAAAAAAAAAAAAAAAAAAAAAAAAAAAACAGCCCCTGGGAACCCAACAACTACTGGAGTCATAAGTCCACCCTACACAAACTGGGAACAGCCATTGGAGCCCCAGGGACTGGACAGTGGCCTCTTTCCCCCTGCCCCCTCACCAAGAAAACCATTCCATGGGACACCAACAAACACTGAAGCCATAAGCCCACCCTGCACAGATTGGGAACAGCTGCTCCCTGAGACAGAACCCAATAAAATTGACTGGACTAAGCTGCTTCCGGAGAAACTAAGCCCAACAGCACCGATTTAACCAAGAACTCCTAGTGGAACCAAGACTATCAATTAGAACAAGAGAGGCACCTTCAGACACAGACACCGACTGCACTGAGCAGAAGAAGAGATGAGTAGACGCCAGTGCAAAAATACAAGCAACAGCCGGGCCGTGGTGGCGCACGCCTTTAATCCCAGCACTCGGGAGGCAGAGGCAGGAGGATCTCTGTGAGTTCGAGGCCAGCCTGGTCTACCAAGTGAGTTCCAGGAAAGGCGCAAAGCTACACAAAGAAACCCTGTCTCGAAAAAAAAAAAAAAAAAAAAAAAAGAAAAAAAAAATACAAGCAACAACATAAAGACCTATATGACACCATCAGAACCTAGTGATTCTACACCTGCAAGACCTGAACATATATATCAATGCAGAAGCAGAAGAATCAATCCTAAGAATGACTTTAAGAAAATGATAGAGGCCCTTAAAGTGGAAATAAAAAACAAACAAAAAATAGGAAGAAATCAAAGAAAGCCAAGAAAAAGTAATTAAACAGATGAAGGAAACAGTTCAAGATTTGAAAATTGAAATCGAGACAATAAAGAAGACACAAACTGAGGGAATGCTGGAAATAGAAAATCTGACTAAACAGGAACTACAGATGCAAGCATAACCAATAGAATGCAAGAGATGGAACAGGGAATCTCTGACATCGAAGATACAATAGAGAAAATAGATTCGTCCATCAAAGAAAACACTAAAGCCAAAAAAGTTGTAACACAAAACGTCCAAGAAATTTGGGACACAATGAAAAGACCAAAACTAAGAATAATAGGGATAGAAGAAGAAGAATACCAACTCAAAGGCATAGAAAATATATTCAACAAAATCATAGAAGAAAACTTTCCTAACCTAAAGAAAGAAATACCTATGAAGATACAAGAAGCTTACAGAACACCGAATAGGCTGGATCCAAAAAAAAAAAAAAAAAAAAAAAAAAAAAAAGTCCCCTCGCCACATAATAATCAAAACACTAAACATACAGAACAAAGAAAAAATATTAAGAGCCGCAAAGGAAAAAGGCCAAGTAACATATTAAGGCAGACCCCATCAAAATAACACCAGACTTCTCAATAGAGACAATAAAAGCTAGAGGGTCCTGGACAAACGTTATGCAGACACTAACAACAACGGATGCCAACCCAGACTGTTACACACAGCAAAACTCTCAATCACCACAGATGGAGTAAACAAAATATTTCACAATAAAAGCAGATTTAAACAATACTTATCCATAAATCCAGCCCTACAGAAAGCAATAGAAGGAAAAATTCAATCTAAGGAAATTAAACACTCCCACGAAAACTCAGGCAATAGATAATCCCATACCAACAAATACCAAAGAATGGAAACACAACACTACCACCAAAAAATAACAGGAATTAACAGTCACTGGTCATTAATATCCATCAATATCAATGGTCTCAACTCACCTATAAAAAGACACAGACTAACGGAATGGATAAGAAAACAGGATCCATCCTTCTGCTGCATACAAGAAACACACCTCAACTTCAAAGACAGACATTACCTCAGAGTAAAAGGCTGGGAAAAGGCTTTCCAGTCAAATGGACTTAAGCAAGCTGGTGTAGCTATCCTAATGTCTAACAAAATAGACTTCAAACTAAAATCAATTGAAAGAGATCGGGAAGGACATTACATATTTATTACAGGGAAAATCCACCAAGATGAAGTCTCAATACTGAACATTTATGCCCCAAATACAAAGGCACCCACATTTGTAAAAGAAACATTACTAAAGCTTAAATTGCACATCAAATCCCACACACTAGTAGTGGGAGACCTCAACACACCACTCTCATCTAAGGACAAGATCTACCAGACTGAAACTTAACAGAGAAATAAAGGACCTAACAGATGTTATGGCTCAAATGGACTTAATAGATATCTACAGAACATTCTACCCTAACACAAAAGAATATACCTTCTTCTCAAAACCCCATGGAACCTTCTCAAAAATTGACCACATGCTTGGTCACAAAGCAAATCTCAACAGATACAAAAACATTGAAATTACCTCCTGTATCTTATCGAACCACCATGCCTTAAAGTTAGATTTCAACAACAAAAACTACAGAATGCCTACAATCTCATGGAAACTGAATAATGCCCACCTGAAGCACCAATGGGTCAAGGAAGAAATAAAGAAAGAAATTAAAGATTTCCTAGAATTCAATGAAAATGAAAGTACAACATACTCAAACTTATGGGACACTATGAAAGTAGTGCTCAGAGGAAAATTCATAGCACTAAATGTACACATAAAGAAGTTGGAGAAATCTCATACCAATGGCTTAACATCACACCTGAAATCTCTAGAACAAAAAGCTGGACCCAGGGAAGGCACACAAGGGATCCTTGGGGCTCCCTGGCAAGCACCATGTACCAGTGAGAAACCTTGTCTCAAAAAACAATGGGGATGGCTCCCAAGGAACAATGCTTGAAGATGACCTCTGGGCTCCACACAAATACAGACACACCTGCCCCAACCCATGCTCCCTGCAATAAATAAAACATAATTCCAGGCACAGATTTAACTTTTAACCAGACTAAAGTCTTATTAGCTATTTACATAAATGAGCTTGGAAAACTTCTCAAGTTTTCCAGCCAGCCCCTGGAGAATTGCGTCTGGGGCCGTGCGGCACTTACACTGCATTCCTGTGTCAAGCTCAAAAGCATCAGTGATTTTCAAAAGCTCTTCAACAAGTTGACCAAACCTTGTACTTCCTTGCAGGCTCCTGAAATTAATTTTTTTGAGAAACACATACATGAATATTAATTTTAAGCACACTAACATAAAGACACATAAACACAGATTGTAAGTTTCCTACTGTAAACATAGCAGAAAGCACAAACTCAAAGAACTAGTCATTTGATCTCCAGCACAGTAAAAACAATACAGACCTACCAGCAACATCACATTACAATCACTGAATCACTGACAAGAGGGAAAAAAAACCTCATGGGTACACTTATTTTGCTTTGACGTGTGTGTGTGTGTGTGTGTGTGTGTGTGTGTGTGTGTGTGTGTGTGTTCATTCTCTTTTTGACTATACTGATTTTAAATATATCTTGGTGACTCATAGTCCACCAAAGCCTAAAACTGCCTAACGTAAGTATCCTGAGCTAGGCATGGTTGTGCATGCCTGTGATCCCAGCACTTGAGAGGCAGAGAGAGAGAGGTCAGCTCAAGGCCAACCTGGACTACTTGACAGTTTCAAACAAAACAAAAAACCGGGCAGAGTAGCTCACTGACTGAGGCAGGAGGATCTGTAATTTGAGGCTAGCCATAGTAATTTGAAGGCCAAAGAGAGACGACCTTGTCTTAACCTGCCCCGTCACAAAACTCTACCCCAAACAGAGTAGATATAGCAACAGCAGAAAGAGTCACCATTCTTAACATCCCAGTCCAACCCAACTCAATCCCTCACTGCTAGCTCTGCTTCTCAGACTTCCTCAAACAGACACCAAAATCCAAAGAGATTTAGGCTTAGGCAGAACATCACTAATTCCTCCTTTAAATAGCTGACAGCCTACTATGCACTAAACACTGGAGAAACAACAGTATTAGTAAGAGAGAAAGGCATTGCCCTAACAGAACTAACTGTGGCAGGGGAGATGTATGCTATACACAGCGCAGCTCCATCTGAGATAGACTGTTGAGTTCTTCTGTTTTTCCAGAATAGTAGGAAAAGACAATATGTCATCTATGGCCACACCAGCCAAGTGCTCCTGATCTCGTTTGGTGTTGGAAGTTAAGCAGGATGGGAGCTAGTTAGCATGTGGGTGGGAAAACAAGGCACTAAGTTGCTAATACTTAATAGCAGATGTCCCATAAAATGTTCAAGGGAATAATTTTAGAAATAATCTGTCTGCTGAACACATTTTTTTGAAACAGAGTCTCATATAGTCCAGGCTGGCCTCCCACACACTATGTACTCAAGGATAACCTTCACAAGCTGATCCTCTACCTCCCGAGGGCTGCTGGTACAGGCGCACGAAACCACAGCTGCTTTTATTTTATTATTTTGTGTGTAAGACTTCTTGCCTGCCTACATGTGTGTGCAACATGTGCATGCCTGGTGCCCACAGGTCAGAAGATTCTCCTGGGACCTGAGTTATAGACAGTTGTAAGCTACAACTTTACCTTTAACCTCTGAGCCAACTTTCCAGCCCTTATTCTTAAATTTAAAAAAAAAAATCAATTATTAATTTACTAGCTAACTAACTGATTAATTAGAGAAAGAGTATATATATACACCACAGTTCATGTTTGGCGGCCAGAGACCAAGTTGCAAAGTCAGTTCTCGCCTTCCTTCCATCATATTGGTCCTGGGAACCAAATTCAGGTCATCAGGCCTGCTATTGCCTTCACCTGCTCTGCCGCCTCACTTGCAAGGTGCCTGGTTTATGTGGTTCTGTCATCTGAACTCGAGGGCCTTGTGCTGACCAGGCAAGCACTCTACCAACCGAGTCACACCTCTAGCCTCCAAACACATTTTTGTCTATTTTTCTGTTGATGAATGGTTTTACAGGAACATTACCTACATATGAATTTCTACTTTCTCCCATGCCAGTGTTCCTTCCAATCTCCCATGATTACACAAACTATATACCTTTTGGTTATCTCATTCTTACACAAAGGACATTGTGAAGGCCCTTTCTTCTGGTTAAGAAGTTTCAGCATACAAAATCTATAAATTAGAAAGGGAAAAAAAATTTATTTTCTTTTGCAGAAAGAACAACCCCAAAGCAACAGCCATGAAGATAATTTCATAATTACCTTTAAGAGTCATATAAAGGGTAATGATAGGTAAATTACAATGATTTTTCAGTAATTATTTTTAGATGCTGCATAAGCAGAAAAATCAAACCACATAAGAAATGACCTATGAAAACTGAACTTACCTGCATATGACTTACTATTATGATCAAATAAAACATTAAAAAAATTAATGCAGCACATTTAATGATAATTACTTCATGCTGCATAATCAGATAAAAATGTTTAAGTAGCTAATATAAAATGGTTGTATTAGTTTCAAAGCTCACCACCTAGGGTCTGGGATATATATATATATATATATATATATATATATAATATATATATACACATACACACACATACATATATATACACACACACATACATATATACACACACATACATATATACACACACACACACATACATATACACACACACACACACACACACACACACACAACACACACACACACACACACACCCCTCAGTAACGAAGTGCTTGCTCAGGATACACAAGCCCCAGGTTTGCCCCCTGGGATTAAGTAAACAAAATCTCAGGTGATTCACTACAAAGCTACAGTAATTAAGATAATATGGTTCTGAAGCTAGGTATGTTGGCACACCTTTAATCCTAGTATCCAAGAGGCAGAGACATGTGAATCTATGAGTCCAGTGCCAGCCTGGTCTACAGAGTGAGTTTTAGGATAGCCAGGGCTACACAGAGAAAACCTGTCTCAAAAAATCCAAACCAAAACCAACAAAACAAACAACAACAAAAAAGAGAATGTGGTTCTGGCAGAAGGACAGACACATACATCAGCAGACTAGATTAAGAGTCTGGAGACACACCCACATTTACATATAGCATCTATTTACTCTTAACACCTATACCAAGACTATTAAGTAAAAACAGAACAGTTTAACTTTTTTTAAGGGCACCAAGACAACTGGATACCCATATATAAAATGAAGCTCGACTCCTTGGTGGGTACGTGTGTGGGTGTGCGCGCAAACATGCGTGTGAAGGCCAGAGGCTGTTGTTGGATTCTTACTAAAATCATTCTCTACCTTATTTTTTTGAGGCAGGGCCTCTTGCTGAACTGGGGCTGGTCGATTTGGCTATACTGGCTGTCCAGCAATCCCCAGGTTATCTTCCTGTCTCACCCACCCAGCACTGGGATTTCAGATGCAATACAGTCATGCTTAACTTTTGGATCCTTAGGATATAAAGACCTCAGTTTTACATGTTACGTTGCCAAATGAACCATTTCCCCAGTTTAAAAGGGACACTTTTTGGGCTGGAAAGATGGCTCAGAGGTTAAGAGCACTGGCTGCTCTTCCAAAGGTCCTGAGTTCAATGTGGTTCCCAGCAACCACATGGTGGCTTATAACCATCTGTAATGAGAGCTGGTATTCTCTTCTGGCCTGCAGGGCATGCAGGCAGAACACTCTATACATCATAAATAAATCTTTTTTTAAAAAAAAGTGACACTTTTTTACTTTTTCTTTTTTGGTTTTCCAAGACAGGGTTTCTCTGTTTAGTCCTTGCTGTCCTGGAACTCACTCTGTAGACCAGGCTGACCTTGAACTCAGATCCACCTGCCTCTGCCTCCCTGAGTGCTAGGATTAAAGGTGTGCGCCACCACCTCCTAGCAAAAATTTCTCACACATCACAGCAGAAATGAACCCAAATGGATCATGGACTAGCAGTAGAGATGCAGTGGTCATAATTAAAGGAAGTGACTCAAGCATACAACTAATAATCATTACACATCTGGTACAACTGACTCCAGATGTAAGAGATTCAGTGCAAAAGCAAAATAAAATCCTTGCTGTTTTAATGGACATAATATTATGAAGGGGAGTCGAATGGAAGTAAAAAGCAGATATTGATATTAAAAAGAATCAACAAAGATTAAAGGAGATGAGAAGTCATTGGTAATAGTGAGCCAGAAGACAAATGTAGCACATGGCCAAGGCTTTTTTTTTTTAAATTTATTATTATGTATACAGTATTCTGTCTGCATGTATATATGCAGGCCAGAAGAGGGCGCCAGATCTCATGACAGATGGTTGTGGTTGCTGGAATTGAACTAAGGACCTCTGGAAGAGCAGTCAGTGCTCTTAACCACTGAGCAACCTCTCCAGCCCGGCCAAGTCTTTTAACATAGATTTCCTTCATTTTAAATTATTTATTTTAAATGCTTTACTCAGTAGATTCAGGAGAGGGCTGAGACTAGCAAGCTTTTATAGGACGCTGTTGTTGCTAACCCATAAGCTTCACTTTGAGAATTAGGTTGTAAGAATTGTACTATCCAGTACAACAGCTACCAGCTGGAGTAGCCACTGAACACCTGCAATGTGGTCAGCCTAAACTAAACTTGGACCAACATGGCTTTTGGGGATTGTGTAAATCAGACCATTTGTCACTGTGACAAATACCTAAGAGAAACAACTCAAAAGGAGCAAATGGTTTGGCTCACAATTTCAGCTCCCGGCTGGCTCCAGTGTTTTGAGCCAGAAGCAAGGCGGCAATATCAAGGCAACAGGAATGTATGGAACAGCAGACAGACAATACAGGGAGAGGGAAAGGACCACGAACAAAAGATAATGGCTAAAGACATGCCCCAGTAGATAGACTACTTCTTCAGATTAGGTCTATCTGAGATTGTTCCCATCATGCCCAATAACACCAATAAGGGGGCTGGAAAGATTGCTCAGTATAAGAGCTTGTACTGCTCTTAAGGAGGATCTGAGTTCAGTTCCCAGCACTCACATCTGCCTGGAACTTATTTTTTGTTTTTCTGTTTTTCCGAGACAGGGTTTCTCTGTGTAGTTTTGGTGCCTATCCTGGATCTCCCTCTGTAGACCAGGCTGGCCTCGAAATCACAGAGATCCGCCTGGCTCTGCCTCCCAGGTGCTGGGACTAAAGGTGTGCGCCACCGCCCACGGGCCTGCCTGGAACTTCTATTCCAGGGGATTCAACACCCTTTTCTGGCCTCCACGGGCATCTGCACTCATGTACACATACTCCATATGATAGAGTGTACACATAATCAAAAAAAAATATTTTTAAATAAAGAAAGGAACAGCTGGGTGGTGGCCTATGCCTTTAGTCCCAGCATTCGGAGAAGGATCTCTGAAGCCAGGCTGGTATACAAAGTGGTTCCAGGACAGCCAGGCCTACATAGTGAAACCCTGTCTCAAAAAACAAAACAAAAAACCCAAGAGAAAAGAAATAAAACAAAACAAACAAACCTTACACAACATATACTCTAAGAAGCACAGATATAGAAGCCAACAACAATGAATTCTTATTTCCATTATTACTTTCTTTTTTCCCCACAAAGGCAAGGTTTCTGTGTAGACCAGGCTGGCTACCAGGATCCACAAGGATCCACCTGTCTGAGTGCTGAGTCCATTATTTTCTTTAAATGTACACTTCTTGAAGCAGAATCATATAGCCATTCTGCCTTGGACCATGGCCAGGGCGAAGTGGCTGAAGAACCATGGGGACACTTTTGGGGAAGTTCGTAAACCAGTGAGGTGACATGAAGAGTAAAAGACAGCGGAAATAAACCTACGGATGCTGCTGGGGAGAGAAGGATGGGAAGATAAGAGTTCGAAGGGGCTCAGAAGTTCAGAGCACTGGAAGCTCTTCCAGGATCTGGGTTCAAGTCTCAGGACCCACATGGCAGCTCACAACCAGCTCTAATTCCAGTTCCAGGGATCCAACACCTTCTTCAGGCCTTCATGGGTACCAGGCACACACATGGTTTGTGTCACACAGGCAGGCAAAACACTCACACAAATAAAATAAATTCTTTCTCTTTCCCTTCCTCCTCCTCTGTCTTTCCTTTCTGAGACAGGGTCTTACTCTCTAGTCCAGGCTGGCCTGGAACTCACTATGTAGCCCAGGTGTGAATATGGCTATTCTTGGTTATCAACTTCACTACATCTGGAATTAACTAAAACCCAAATAGGCACACATATGAGGGATTTTTTTTCTCAATTAAATCATTTGAAGCGGGAAGATCCACCTTTAATCTGGGCACACCTCCTGCTGGCAGCCTATATAAAGGACAGAGAAGGAAGCTTGCTTCTCTTTTTGCTCTTGATAAAGTCTACTACTTCACTGACACTAGAGCCTATTTCTTCAGGATTCTGGTGTATACTGAAGACCAGCTCAGACATTCAGCCTTGTGGACTGGAAAACTACTGGATTCTTGGACCTTCCATTGGTAAACAACCATTGTTGGACTAGTTGGACCATAGCCTGTAAGCCATTCTAATAAATCCCTTTAACACACACACACGCACACGCACACGCACACAGACAGACAGACAGACACACACACACACACACACACACACACACACACACACACACACACACACACACGGCGGGGGTGGGTGGGGTGGGGTGGGGTGGGGTGGGTGGGGTGGGGCGGGACATCCCCCATCATCCCAATGCACTCTTTCTGCTTCTTGTTCTTGTGTCAGGACGTGAGCTCTCAGCTGCTGTCCCAGCACCACGCCTTCCCACGGACTGCCACGCTCCTTGCCATGACCAAGTGGCGGACTCCTATCCCTCTGGAACTGTGAGCTCCAGGTAAATGCTTCCTTCTATAATTTGCCTTGGTTACAGTGTTTCCTCACAGCAACAGTAACTAAGGCAAGGTGTAAGCCATCATGTTTGGCTTTTCAAAGGCAACATACAGCTAGATGTGTTGACCCACATCTGTACTCTCAGTATCTAGGAGGCAGAAGCAGGAGGACCACAGTAAGTTCAAAGCCAGTCTGGTCTACATAGTGAGTTCATGGTGACAGGGATACATAGTCAAGAGTCTCAAAAAACAAGAGAAAATAAAACAACAACAAAAGGAAACAGAAAACAAAACACTCCTAGGGAAGACAGCCTCCTTTAGGAAGAGACCCTGACACAAAGACAAAGGATCAGAAGGCACGGAACAACACAAAGAAACAGCACAGAGCCTCCCCCAGGAACGTGGACTGTTCTGGCAACCGCTCAGATGGAAGCAACTCTGCCAACAGCTGCAATTCAGCCCCTTAATTCTCATTTGGAATTTCTGACTGGTAAAACTGTAACACCACCGGGAACTGTTCAAACAAACAAATAACAAAAAGGACAAAATTCTTAATAGTCATCCCTCAGAATGGGTCCCAGGGATACCAAACTCTTGGAACATTCAATCCCCTTACATAAAAAGATAGAGTTTACTTAAAATACCTAATACAACAATATATAAATGATAGGGCCACAAAGATAGTCCAGTGGTTCAGAGCACTTGCTGTTCTTCCAGAGGACCTGAGTCTGGTTCTCAGCACACTTATGTGGCAGCTCACAACTGTCTGTAACTCCAGCTCTAGGAGATGCAACACCCTCTCCTGGCCCCCATGGGTACACGCATGCATGCACGCACGCACGCACTCACGTAAACAGACACACACACACACACTAATTATTTTTAACTATATGATACATGTTTATGACTTTATATTGTTTAGAGAAGAATGAAAAGTTCTGCATATATTCAATGTAAACACAATTTGTTCCTGAATATTTTCAACCTATGGTTGGTTGACTCAGCCAACACATAACCTCTAGATATGGAGGGCCACATGTAACTTGAATCATTGATAGGAATGAGCCTAAACAGACAGTGTTCAGATCCCCATCTTCACCAGCATCATGAAGTAGGCAAACACTGCACCTTCTTAGTGGGAACAGCAGGACATATAGGAATGAACAGAAATGCAAATGCTGAACGTAATTTATTTCACAATGCTTTCAGTCTACATTCACCCTTGTACACCAAAAGCAAACTAAACAGTTGACTTCACGTGATTCTTTATACACAGATAAGCAATGTCAAAATTTTACCAATTAGGGGCTGAAGAGATGGCTCTGCAGTTAAGAGCATTGGCTACTCTTCCAGAGGACCCGGGTTCAATTCCCAGCACCCACATGGCAGCTCACAACTGTCTGTAACTCCAGATCCAGGGGATCTGACACCTTCACACCAATGTACATAAAATAAATTTAAATAAATTATAAAAAAAAAATGTTACCAATTACTATGGCTAAGGCCAATACATATGATGATTTCATGAGTACCCCTCAAGGAAGAATAACAAGTTTGTTTTTTGTCATTTAACTGAAGAAACAAACACCTCTAGAAAGCTGTGTAATGAAGAACACAAACAAAAGCTAATAATGGATCTACAAAGTTGTTCACTTACTTGCAAAATATGTGATCGCACTTTGTGGAAATGGGTTCTTTGATCAGTTCCAAACTAGACAAGTACAGGAACAAAAAAGAAAAGAAGAGAGAAAATACATGAGGCTAATCAAGTTGTTTATAAGCAATTGGGTTTTTTTAAGTAGAGATTCAGCTTTAAGTTGCTATACCTGAGACCGAGTATAGATTTAGAAGAATGGCCCTCCACCTGGGGGCAAGTGACCCTTTCACAGGGGTCAACAAAGACCATGGGAAAACACAGATACTTACATTATGATTCATAACAGTAGCAAAATTACAGTTATTGAGTAGCAATGAAATAATTTTATGGTTGAGGGTCACCCAAGCATGAGGAGCTGTATTAAAGGGTCGCAGCATTAGGAAGGTTGAGAACCACTGATTCAGGACAATTTTTTTTAAATAAAGATTTATTTATTTATTTATTATGTATATAGTGTTCTGCCTACATATATGCTTGCAGGTCAGAAGAGGGCACCAGATTTCATTACAGATGATTGTGAGCCACCATTCAGTTGCTGGGAATTGAACTCAGGACCTCTGGAAGAGCAGCCAGTGCTCTTAACTGCTGAGCCATTTTTCCAGCCCCGATTCAGGACAATTTAATGTTAGAGGTCTGCCATACTAGGAGCAAGGAACACAGGAGAAAGTATGATCTTGCTGGGTGTGGTGGAGCCTCCAGCCCTGTAGAGGCAAAGGCAGGCAGATCTATCCTGAGAGTTCCAGATCAGTAGATCTCCGCATTGAGACCCTGTCTCAAACATAACAAACAAGCAAACAAACGATCCTTTCACTGAACATTCTGAAACCATACCAGAAATACCGATCTCTTCAATGCTATATATTACTATTAGCATTTAAAAGATTAGCTAGGTTGGGAACGTAGCTCAAAAGTAGAGCATTTCCCTAGCATGTTCAAGACCTTGGGTTTGACAACCTCTTCGACCCCGCACACACAAGCTTTCATATTGGTTATTCTCACTCTGTCAGCCAGCATTTTAGTGCATATCCTGAATCTTAACTAAGCTCTATAAACAACTAAATTTGTGCATAGTGTGGTAATGCATCCCCACAGCTCTAGAACTTGAGAAATACAAGCTAGAGAATGAAGAGTTCAAGGCCATCCTCAGCTACAAAGCAAGTTCAAAGCCAGCCTTGGCCACATGAAATCCTGTCTCAAAACAAACAAACAAACAAACAAACAAACAAACAAACCAGGGGCTGGAAAAATGGCTCAGCACTTAATAGCACTTGCTACTCTTCCAGAAGATCTGACCAGTTTCTAGAACCCACTTCACGCGGCTCATAACTGTCAACAACTACAGCTCTAAAGGACCTGATACATTTTCCTGTCCTGTCCAGGAACCCGAACACATGTAACATACCTTGACATGGGACACACACACATATACACACACACACACACACACACACACACACACAAAAAAAAAAAAAAAACCTTAAAAAAAAAAAAAAAAGAGCCAGGTGGTGGTGGCACACACCTTTAATCCCAGCACTCGGAAGGCAGAGCCAGGCGAATCTTTGCGAGTTTGAGTCCAGCCTGGTCTACAGAGTGAGTTCCAGGACAGCCAGGGCTACACAGAGAAACCCTGTCTTGAAAAACAAACTAAAATGTATTTATTTATTTACTGTGTGTGTATTGGGTAATGTGAGAGTGTGCACTTGCCGTGGTTCACACATGTGGAGGTCAGGGAATAATGTGTGAGAGAGAGTGTGTACTTGCTGTGATATACACACACACACGTGGAGGTCAGAGAACCATGTGTGGGTCCTGAGGCTCAGACATGGTGGGCATGGCAGTAAGAGCTTTTCCCTGCTGAGCCATCTCACGGGCTCACCTCACAGCTCGTGTTTTGGCATGGGATTGTCTTTGTTGTTGTTGTTTTTTGAGACAGGCTTTCTCTGTGTAATAGCTCTGGCTGTCCTGGAACTCACTTTGTAGACCAGGCTAGCCTCGAACTCACAGAAATCTGCCTGCGTCTGCTTCCTGAATGTTGGCATTAAAGACATGGCTTGGAATTGCCTTTTTAACTGAATATGAGAAAGTTCAAGCATTTGCACAAATAAAATAGGAAAATGAACTGCATGTACTATCATCCAGAAGGAGAAATGTGTTAAAGGAAAAAAAACAAGCAGGACAAAAGGAACAGAGTGAGATGCACGTTGGTGGGTAAATATAGAGTGGCAATAAAATGCATGAATGAGGAAGGGACACTGGAGGACAGCTGAGTCATGTAAGGAAACAAGCTATGCAGTAACTGGAGGGAGCAGGAAGCTGAGCTGAGCAGGACCGCGCCTGGTGTGTGTGCAAGGCCACTGGCTGAGACAGAATGATGGAGCCTACAGCAGAGGGGAGAGGTAGCTGGGAGACCAGATGGGCAGGAAACTTGTCTATTTTGTCCTTAGCTTTATTCTGCTTGAGCTATACACACTGAGTTCTAGTGGTAAAGCCAATGTAAGACATTAAAGAAGAGGTAACTTGCTGTTGTGAAATGCAATCCTTGAGTTAAATGTAGAAAACGATCACAGGAAAGGCTGGGATGGAAGAGCCTGCTGTAAAGGGCTTAATATGAAATTCTTGTGGTCATGGAGATCCTGAGATGCAGAGAGCAATAAACATACCTGACTAAGTCTGAAGGCTGGCTTATACTACCAGCTCTGTCTGTATGGGCAGAACAACCTCAGGCCAAGCTTTCTACCTGAACCTCAGTTTTCACCTTGGCAGTCATCTGGGGCTACTGCGAGAAGACAATCCCAACAAAAGAGACTGATTTGTTACTAGATCATATTTCTGAGACAAGCTAGACACCAAAGAAAGTTCTTAGTAAAAGAGAAATTGGATTGAGTCATGATACCAGATGGCTTTCATTCTCACCACTGACTCAATTCTGAAATAATTATATTTCAGTATGGTAATTACGATCCAAGCTATATAAACACACTGTAAACACCAACTCTGAACAGATGAAAACTCCCATATGTAAAAAGGTAGTGACTACTGGAGAGCTTGAAGATGAATAGGAATGAAAATGAAAAAAAACTTAAAATGTTTCGCTTCTAGCTTCTGATAAGAGTAAATGTTTACTATAAAATTCAAATGTTTCAAACACTTTGCATGCCATGCAGTATTTTCAGCCTACTGAGTAGTTGTAGTTTGAGCTTTAGCAGGATGAATCACTGGGGAAAGAAGTTAGGTTTAGGTTTGAAAAAAAAAACACAAACTGCCAGGTACAAAACATTTAAAAAAGTAAAAAGAGTCGGCAGTGGTGGCGCACACCTTTAATCCCAGCACTCAGGAAGCAGAGGCAGGCGGATCTCTGAGTTTAAGGCCAGCCTGGTCTACAGAGCGAGTTCCAGGACAGCCAGGGCTGTTACAGAGAAACCCTGTCTTGAAAACAACCACAACAAAAGGTAAAAAGAGCTACAATTACCACAAGGAACTGCCAACCTACTTAGATATAGCAGTGCATGTTAGTGGTTCCAGAAACACGGGGAGGCTGAGGTGGGAAGACCATATGAGCACAGAATTTGGAGACATCCTAAGACCCCACCTTCAAACTCCCACCCTGAAAATAAAAATAAAGCTGCTACTCTCAAATAATTTAGGGACAGAAGGAATACCAGTGCAGGAGACCTAAGACTACAGCTACCCCAAGGAACAACTTACTTTGTTTTCTTTTTTCTTAAGATTTATTTATTTACTATGTATACAGTATTCTGCCTGCATGTATGTCTGCACACCAGAAGAGGACACCAGATCTCATTACAGATGGTTGTGAGCTACCATGTGGTTGCTGGGAATTGAACTCAGGGCCTCTGGAAGAGCAGTCAGTGCTCTTAACTGCTGAATTATCTCTCCAAGTCCATTTTACTTTTTCTAGGTGTTGTTTTGGGTGTTTTTTTTTATTGTTGTGTTTCTTTTTTTTTTTTCTTTTTTTTTTTTTTTTGAGACACAGTTTTTATGTAGCCCTGGTGGTCTAGGAATTTGCTATGTAGACCAGACTGGCCTCAAATTCAGAGATCCCCCTGCCTCTGCCTCCCAATAGCTGGGATTAAAATTAAGGGCTCCAAGTAACATTTTTTAGTCATAACCAGTTATCATTAAGAACTAACTGCATGGGCTGCGGGCATAACTCAGCAACAGAGTATATATCAGGTATTGGATTCAATTCCTGTGAACACACAGGGGAGGAGGGTTTGCATAACAAAATCCTCCAGGTTGGACTGTAGGTATAATGCAGCACACCACAGAAAGGCCCTCAGCTCAGTCCTAAGAACAGCAGGAAAAGTAACAAAGCAGTAGGTTTAGTCCCACTCTAGAACATTCCATATAAATGACCTTAAGCTTTAAAAATGACCGTAGTGGCCAGACAGTGGTGGCGCATGCCTTTAATCCCAGCACTCCAGAAGCAGAGGCAGGCAGATCTCTATGAGTTCCAGGCCAGCCTGGGCTACAGAGTGAGTTCCAGGAAAGGCGCAAAGCTACACAGAGAGAGAAAAATCCTGTCTCGAAACTCCCCCTTAAAAAAAAAAAAAAATTAAAAAAAAAAAAAAATGACTGTAGTGAACAGTCTAGTTCAAAAATTATTAAAATCGCCACATGGTGGTGGTGGTCTTTAATCCAAGCACTCAGGAGGCAGAGGCAGGAGGATCTCTGAGTTGAGGCCAGCCTGGTCTACAGAGTGAGTTCCAGGACAGCCAGAGCTACATAGTGAGACTCAGGAAAAAGTAAAAAGATTTAAAAAGGTAGCTTAAGCTACAGGTGTGACCCTCTAAGTCCAGCATTTGGAAGCTGAGGTAGGAGGACCAAGACCTTTGAGGTCCATCAAGGAAAAGGAGAAGAAAGTTCAGCAGGAAGCTGAGACACCGAGTAACAGAGAGGAAAATGGAGCACTCGCTTGCTTTCTTCAGCTTTAGTTTTTATGTATCTGAATTTTTAACTGATGGTTTAATTTGCCAGAATGAGAAAGAACATTGCATTTTTATGACTGAGTCCCGTGGGAATATAAAATAAATGGACCCAAATGCCACATTATTGAAGACTTTTTGATCACTGTTTGTAATTATCCGCAGTAAGTTTAGGCTTTTCGAAACCAATCTTTCTCTTGCAATGTTATTCCTGCCTCTGTGGCTCGGATATTTCATAGATTTGGCTGTAAATCTCACTAGGTCTTGGTTTTGTTTAGCTGCAATGTTGAGAGTAGAGAGGCCAGCACTTTTCCAATCCTGTCTCTGAAAACTCATCTTCCTTAATCTTATTAACTTGACTCCAAACATAAATAACAACCCCATGATGCATGGAAGCAAATTGACTTGAATTCACCCATCAAAGGTAAATGGAAAAAAAAAAAAAAAAAAAAGGTACAACTGGGAACTGGAGAGATGGCTCAGCAGTTAAGAGCACTGGCTGCTCTTCCAGAGGTTCGGAGTTCAACTCCCAGCACCCACATGGCAGCTCACAATCTGATGCCCTCCTCTGGTCTGTAGGCACACATGCAGATGAAGCTCCTGCATATATTAAAAACAAACAAACAAAAACAAAAAATAAAAAAAAACTTCAAAATAAACACAACTGGTCAATTATTGATTTTTTAATGTGTGGATATGTATGCATGCATGTGTAGCAATGTCTTTCACTTGAACCTAGAGTTCACTAATGTGGCCAGTCTAGCTAGCTAGCTTGCTCGGAGCATCCTGCTCCTGTGGACCAAGCAATAGGATTCTAGGTAGGCTGCTACACCCACTGGCACTTAGGTGGGTGCTGGGGACCCAAATTCCAGCCTTTGTGCTTTCACTACAAAAGCTTTATCCACTGGGACATCTCTCCAGCCCTCTGTTTCTGAATGCTGTGCCCTGATAACGATGTTTGGTTTTTTTTGTTTGTTTGTTTGTTTTAAAAAAAGATCTGAAAGCTGAGCATAGTGGCACATGCCTTTAAACCCAGTAGAGGTAGACAGAACTGTATGAGTTCAAGGTCAGTCTGGTCTACATAGTGAGACCCTGTCCAGAAAAGGAAGGAAGGAAGGAAGGAAGGAAGGAAGGAAGAAGGAAAAGAAAAAAAAAAAAAAAAAAAAAAAAAAAAAAAAAAAAGAAAGAGAGGAAGGAAGGAAGGAAGGAAGAAGAAGGGCTGGGTATAGTTCAAGGTAGAACATATACATAGTACACAAGAGTTCCCAAATCAACCCTCAGCACCAAAATAAATATATAAACTATTAAGAACTAATTTAAGCAGGGTGTGGAGGTGCATGCTTTTAATTCCAGCACTTAAGAGGCAGAGGTAAGACGATATCTGTGACTTCAAAGCCCGCTTGGTCTACATAGTGAATTCCAGGATAGCCAGAGCTACACAGGAAGACCCTGTACCAAAAAAGCCAAAAAACAAACAAACAAAAATTTTTAAAGGCAAAAACCAACTTAATTTACTGAGTGCCTACTATATCCTAAATACTACTAAAGATAACATAAACTGCTGGGCAGTGGTGGCACACGTCTTTGATCTCAGCACTTAGGAGGAAGAGGCAGGTGGATCTCTGTGAGTTCGAGGCCAGCCTGGTCTACAGAGTGAGATCCAGGACAGGCTCCAAAGCTACACAGAGAAACCCTGTCTTGAAAAAACAAAACAAGCCTCAAGAATCAAGATTTTCAGCTGGGCAGCAGTAGTGCTTGTCTTTAATTCCAGCACTCTGAAGGCAGAGGCAGGAAGATCTCTGAGTTCAAGGCCAGCTTAGTCTACAAAGTGAGTTCTAGGACAGCCAGAGCTGTTACACAGAGAAATCCTATCTCAATATGAAAAAGAAAATAAACAAAAAATAAAGAATCAAGATTTTCAAGCCAGGTAATTATATGAATCAAAAGACTATAGACAGAGAGAACATGAAGTCTATTGGCTCAAAGGCAGAAGTGGAAGATTTTGTTGCATATTTTAAGAACAGTTAAAAAGCTGGGCTATAGATCTAAATAACGACTGCACAGAATGAGAAGGGGAGAAGGGAAACAATTCTAATTTTCCTTTCTAGCCATTCATTAAAAGATTCTCGGGGCAGGAGAGACGGCCCAGTGGTTAAGAGCGCTGGCTGCTCCTCCAGAGGACCCGAGTTCAATTCCCAGCACCAAATGATAGCTCACAACCATCTATAGTGGGATCTGATGCCCTCTTCTGTCATGCAGGCATACATGTAAATAGAGCACTCATAAAATACATAAATACATAAATAAATAAACCTTTTTTGTTGTTTTGGTTTTTTGTTTTTTGAGACAGGATTTCTTTGTAGCTTTGTAGCCTCTCCTGGAACTAACTCTGTAGATCAGGCTGGCCTTGAATTCAGAGATTCACCTGCCTCTGCCTCCTGGAGTGCTGGGATTACAGGAGTGCGCCACCACCGCTAAATAAATCTTTAAGAGATTTTGATATGGATTTTTATTTCACTTTTTTATATCCAAGAAACTATGAAAGAGCATTTAATGAGTGCTTGGGCTTCCTTTTAAAAAAAACAGATCTACTTTATTTTAGTTTTTTGAGACAGGGTGGCCTTGATTAGCCTGGACACTTGCTTTGTAGGCCAAAATGGCCCTGGACCCAGTGATCAACCCACCTCTACCACCGAGTGCTGGGACTAAAGGCATGTGCCACCACACCCAGCCCAAGACTTAACTTGAATTGTGCGTATCTGTGTATTTCTGTGTGGAGGTTTGTACTGGTGAGTGAAGCTATCCAGGGGAAGTGCCGAGAAAGTGTCGGCGTCCCTGGAATTAGTTACAGGTGGTCATCAGCCACCTGACCCGGGACTAGACACTGAGCTTGACGCTTTTAAGAGCAGCGTGCACTCTTAACCACGAGCCATCCCTCCAGCCCCAGCTTAGGCTTTTTAACACTGGTTATGCCAGGAACCCCTCTCTCCGTATCATTGACTCGTGGTGCTGGAAACTGAAGGTGGGGCCTAAAGCACTCTGGTTAGGTTGCTCACTTCCAAGGGAGACCCCCAGCCCTCAGTAATGTTAAGTGAAGAAGAAGAAGAAGAAGAAGAAGAAGAAGAAGAAGAAGAAGAAGAAGAAGAAGAAGAAGAAGAAGAAGAAGAAGAAGAAAAAAATGGAAACAGGGTCGTATGTATCCCAGGCGGGCCTCAGTCAAACCTTGAACTCCTTGCTGTGGAACAATCCTTTTGTACACTGTGAATGTGTTGCTCTCATCGGTTTAATGAAAGGCTAAATTGCCAATAGCTAGTCAGGAAGAAGTTAGGCGGGAGAGCCAGACTCAGAGGATGCTGGGAAGAAGGGCAGAGTCACCAGGGTACAGGGAGATGTGAAACGAATTGGACACACAAAATGGGATAGAGGTAAGAAAGCCACAAGGCAGAAAGCAAATTAATAGAAATGGGTTAATTTAAGTTGTAAGGACTCATTAGCAATTAGCCTAAGCTACTGGCCAAGCATTTATGATTAATTAGTCTCTGTATGATTACTTGGGAGGTAGCCTGCTGGCGAGACAGAGATGACTGGCAGGACAGAAAATTCTCCCTACAATTCCTAATCCTCCTGACTTTACCTTCTGCTGGGATTACAGATATCAGTGAACAGGCCCAATTTACGGAAGTGATAGGAACTGAACCCAGGGCTTCTGGTGTGCTAGGTAAGCCACTCTCCACATGTGTCATATCCTAACTGGGGACAGACTTAACACAGATAAACACTGGCCAAAACTCACTCTTTTAGCCAGGTGTGGTAGTGTATGTCTATGATCCTAGCACTCAAGAGACAGAGGCATGAGGATTTGAGTTCAAGGCCAGCCTAGGCTAGATAGTGAGTCTGAGGCGGATTTGGAATGCTATAATGTAGCCTGTCTTTAAAAAAAAAAAAAAAAAAAAAAAAAAAAAAAAAAAAAAAAAAAAGGTGGGAATGTGGAGATAGCTGATTAGAACAATAGACCAATCCTCTCTTCATTACATAAAAAAAAAAGAAAAGCTCATTCTGCATTAGACTTACTAAAAGCTTTGAGGACTGGTAACATTCTCACTTTAATTTACAGGGCCAGTTTGAGGCAGAGACAGATGCTCTCCCAGATACCAAACACTTCACGTTATTTTAACATTCTTTACTAAGGCTGTTCCAAGACATCAGGGGGTCCTACAGCTGGAGGAAAGGCCCAGGTGCCACCTACTCCAAGCAGGCTCCCGCACCAAGGAAGAGCAAACCAAGACAAGCCTTTGGCTGGGAAAGGGTGGGGCGGGGGACAGGACGAAGAGTACTTTTCTAAATTTTTGAAACTCTTCAGTTATGAAAAAACAAAATCATTTTGATATTAACAGATTGTTTTTCCCTCTACTATGTAAAGCCACTTCTACTCATTTGCATGAAAGATAATCATACAAAGAATCTCAAATTAATAAACTCTTCCATTGGCTTACCAGATTGGACATTCTAGGATTTTCTGCATAGCATGAAGGACATTTTGTACTTCTTCAATTTGAACAGCAGATAAGTCCATTTCTTCCGGGTCCAGTGAACTTTATAATGAAAATTTAAAAACACATATAATTAAACAACTTTACAAGGTTTTTAAATACAGTAGCTTACCTGTCAATTTTCTTTTCTTTTTTGAGATCTCCTATAACCCACAGCAGCTTTGTACTTGTGTGTACTCAAGGCTATTCTTGAACCCCTGGTCCTCCCACCTCCACCCCCTTTACTGCTAGAATTAGTGGGCATAAGTCATCCCCATCTACCCTTTTGGGGGAAGTTTTCACTCTGTAGCCCACACAAGCCTGGAAATCATTATGCAGCTCAGATTAGTCTCCAATTTGTAGCAATCCTCCTGCCTCAGAGTGCTGGGGTTACAGGTGTAAGCTACCACACCTGGTTTGTCATTCTAAGTAAGAGAAATTTAATTTTGCTTTAGAATTGTACCAACCATACAGCTGATGAAAACCATCTTCATTTAAAAAAGGAGGAAGAGTGGGGCTGGAGAGATGGCTCAGCGGTTAAGAGCACTGGCTGCTCTTCCAGAGGACCCGAGTTCAATTCCCAGCAACCACATGGTGGCTCACAACCACCTGTAATGAGATCTGGTGCCCTCTTCTGGCTTGCAGGGACACATGCAGGCAGAATACTGTATACATAATAAATAAAAATTAAAAAAAAAAAAAAAAAAAAAAAAAGGAGGAGGAGGAGGTCATCTCAGGGTCTGGAGAGATGGCTCAGTGGTTAAAAGGATGTGCCTCTCCTCCAGAGGACCTGACTTCAATTCCCAGCACCTATGTCAGGTATCTGGAAGTCTAGATCCAGGCCAGAACCCCTGCACATATATGCACACAATAAAAAAAATAAAAAAAAATCTTGGGCTTGAGAGACGCCAGAGGTTAAGAGAACTGGCTGCTCTTCCAGAGGTCCTGAGTTCAATTCCCAGCAAACATATGGTGGCTCACAACCACCTGTAATGAGATCTGGTGCCCTCTACTGGCCTGCAGGGATACATGCAGGCAGAACATTGCATACGGAATAAATAAATAATGAATCTTTAAAAAATAAAAAAAAAATTCTAGCAGTTGCTCTTTGTACTTAGCAATCTAAATTCTCCATTCTTTGATAGATGGCCTCTGAGGCCTTCCTTTGGTCTTTCTTTCCTTTCTGCAAGAAAAGGAAATCTACAGTGGAGTGACCGGATGAACTTTTCTCCAGAGTCCTGGTTTTCTTTTTCTTGCTTAAAATCAAAACCAAGCAGGGCGCAGTGGTGTCATACCTATAGTCCCAGGAAATGGAGAAGGTGAAGGAGAAGGATGGCTTGCTTTCAAAAGTTCTAGCCCTTCCTGGGCTAGACAGGGAAACAAACTCAGTCAATATGGTGGTGCAAACCTGTAACTTTCAGCGCTCTGGAGGCGCGGGCAGCAGGATGAAGAGCTCAAGGTCACCTTGAGCTACGTAAGGAGTTCAAGGCCAGCCAGAGTACAGAAGACCCGGTCCTCAAGAACTCCAAAACTAGATGGGCATGGTAGAGGAGAGCTTTAACCCCTTCTTCACGGAGGCAGAGGAAGGTGCATGAGTTCGAGGCCAACCTGCTCTCCATATGGAGATTCAAGCCAGCCAGAGCTACACAATGAGACTCTGTCTCAGAAACTAACCAAACCAACAAAAAAATAAAACCAAGACAAAGAAACGCACTTTTTTTTTTTTTTTAAGTTACCAAAACCGAAACCAGCTGACGCTTCTCCATTCTAGCCCTCCCGAGGGTTTCCCTGTTACGGCCCTTAACCTCAAGACCCTCTTGAAACTCGTCTCCCCTGCCAACAGCACCCATTGCTATTGGCGTTCCTTTATGGACTTCCCTTCGGTGAAATGCACATGGATTTCCCTGTCACACTTGTGCCCTCCTCTCCTCTCAACCTTTTAGCCAACATGCTTATACTGTCTTCAAGGCACGGTTACAGCCAGGGCAGCCCCTCACCCATCCCCGGCCTTCTTCCTCACAGCGGTCCCCGGGAAGGCACCCACTGCGCCCCTCCTGGGCGTCCTTTCAGTTTCACGACGTCTGGGACCCTTTCCTTCCGCCCCAGGTATTCTCCTACCAGGTAAACACCCGCCTCGACCTGCAGCCGCTGCCCTTCATCTGACTATCGCGAGGTACCGTTCTGTTCCTCAGGTCTGTCTCACCTTGACTCCGAGCAGAACGTCCGTGCTCCCGAGCCCGAGGCCCGATACCGGAGAAGCCGCTCGAAAAGCACGGAGTCCTCCCGCGGCACCAGCGGCCGCCGCGCAGCCGCAATTACAATGTATCTGTAATTCCCGCGCTCTCTGTTGCCAAGGTAACCGGCAGCTTGGGCGCCTAGTGCTAGCCTCTAGGAACCCAAGATCCAGACACGTCAGCGGAAGGGAGGGGGAAAAAAAAAAGTAGACACTCTTTCCGGGCCCGGGATTGGCCGCCTCGTCTTTCCCTGTATGTCGTAACTAGAAAGAGACGGAAGAGAAAGAATTTTGAGTTTCCTAATAGGCAGCCGCCCCTTCGCAGCTACGCTTGCTTATTACGTCACAGTAATTCTGTACAAAGGGTCGGAATCGCTCATCCGAGGCCGGAATATGAGCGCAAGGTAGTCCCCAAAGCAGTGGCAGGCCGTGGCAGGCCGTGGCCTCATCCCTCCCTTAGTCTTCCTGCCATGGAAGTCTCCAGTTTAGGCAAATAAAGGCTCGTGTGAAGAAAAGAACTACCAATTCCAGCATGCATTGCGGAACGAAAGGCCTTCTCCACAGCCTCTCTTGGAAACTGTAGTTTTAAGGAAAAGGAGCTTCCAGCGCCGGAAGCAGGCACGATTACCACAGCAACCCAGTTAACACAGCGGAGTCCTTCTCGCGGGTATGCAGGCGAGCTGCTATGCGTCGCAGCGTCCTGTTTTCATGTCTTGCTCCCCGAGAATAGACTAAAAGAGTCCCAGGAAGACTACAATTCCCATCCGGCCCCGCGACTCTCGGGTGACTCGTCCTGCAAGGTCAGTGACCCTAGGGAAAGCAGAGGGCGGCCAATCGGCTCGGGAAAGGGAAATCCACTCCGCTGACATCTGCGCACTAGTTCCGCCCTCGGCCTGGGTGTTTGTTATTGTTGTGCGGTTCAGAGAGCTGCTGTCCCGCCCTTGCCAACGCAGCATTGACCAATCGGTGGGGTGGTGATTTTGAGGGACAAATAGTGAGAGCCAATCATCTACTCGGGAGCTCTGAGAAACATGGGACTAGGCCTGGTCTCGGTCCGCCATGTTAGATTCACCCCGCAGGGATAGCAGCCGAGCTGGCAGCGAGCGGTCCTTGCACTGGCCACGGGCAAGCGCCCCCCGCGGGCGGAGAGCTGGTAAGGAAGCCGCCGCTGGTACCTAAGAGTGGGGCCACGTCGATCGTAGAGGGCTCGGGAAGTTCAAGGGGAGAACCTTGGAAAGCGGAGTGACTTTTTTTCCCGTCTTCAGGGACAGCCAGCCCTTTCAGTGGCCAAATGAGCGAGCCGCCAGGGTTGTCAGCGACAGTGGGGTGTGGATGCTGCCCGAGGGCGAGCGTTCGTGGCTTAAAAAGGCCGTTTTCTGCTAAGAGAAGGTCGAATTCCCCCCCGTACAAAGAGAGGGCCTCAGGGGGTGGTGACGCTGGCCCGGGGACGTGGAGCTGCAGGAAAACGATGACTGGAGGACGAGGATTGTCTTTGAGAAGAAAGGACACACACCTTCCTCATTCTAACCCTTTTCTCTTTTTGAGGCTCGATTGAAAATATCTTGATCTAGGACCTTCCGTGTTAGAGAGGCGTCGTTTTCCCTTTTTTGTCAGGCATCCGGCTTTAAATCGCCCATTTTAAAGCCGAGGTTCGGATTCCCAGGTCGGCTTTATTAACAGTATTTGTCGAGGTTGAGAAAATTCATGTGGGGAAAAGCTGACGTTTGTCGCATGAATGTGAGTCAGGAAGACGTGCGTTTGCAGTGCCCCTCAGGAAAGCTGCAGGCTTAGGCCCAGCGGCCTGACTGCCGGCTGTAAACCAGCAGCTAATAGATGGCGTTAACTGTGCCTTTGCTCTTTTCACAAGTTCAAGATTAATGCTCTGACTGAAAGGATTGTCACACGTAAGCCAAAGTGAGGTAGCCCTTTATGAAGGCCTGTATGTTGGCCAGCCAGACTCGACTCTCCCACTTCCTGTTTTCTCCCATTGACAGAGCAGCTGGATGAACTCCAAAGTATGGAAACCAATTCCCATTCGTGTAATTTGAGAACGGGGAAGATTAGTTCCCTTCCAGGCAGAAAAGTGTGGAAGTGTATTTCTTGAAGTTGGAAAGTCAGAGTGCATTACAGAAATTTTACTTTTGACAAACTCAGTCATTTCATTTTCCTGATTTAAAAAAACAAAAACAACAACAAAAAACCTCTAACATCCTGGGGGATTGATGGGATTCTATCTCAATTTTAAAGATCCTAAGGAAGAACTGCATTTTAAGTAAATGAATGCTGGACGTCAACAGGATTGGTGCTAGAGACTAGTATTACTTTGGCACTGAACTTAACTCTAGATGAAATCAAGGCATGGAAAATTTGGATAATTGAGTCTCTAAAATAATCTGTATAAGAATACATTCGCTGTCGATTAACCCACACTCAGACACATCTCTGTGATTCAAGCAAAAAAGAAAAAAAAAAAAAAAAAAAAATACACAAGGCGTTGGCATTAAAGCATGGAGCAAAGCATCTCTTGATAGAGCTAAAAAAAAAAAAAAGAAAAAAAAAAAAAAAAAAAAAAAAAAAAAAAAGAATACAAGGTTCTTAACAGTTGTATTCACAGTGGTGCATTCTGGAGGCAAAAGCAGGCAAATCTCTGTGAGTTAGAACCTGGTCTACATACATAGAATTCCCAGGCTAGCCTGGGCTACAGAGTGAGATGTCTGCCCACCACCACCACCCAAAAAAAGTAATAATAATAAGATATCTTGCGGGGCAGTGGTGGCCCATGCCTTTACTTTAATCCCAGCACTCAGGAGGCAGAGGCCAGCCTGGTCTCTACACAGAGAAACCCTATCTGAAAAAAAAAAGATATCTTAAGGAACTAAAGAATTATTTCTTACAATAAATAATTTTCATATTTGAACATTGTTTCAAAGAATCCTACATACTTTGTGGTGCTGGAAATTGACCCGACAGCTTTGTATAAACTTGGACTGCTCCACCTTACTCCCAGTTCCTTGGACCAAATTTTCCTAGATTCCTTGGATAGCACTGTTAAGGTCAGCAAAATAGTCTTTGTTTTACAGATTAAACAAGTGAAGCTCAGAAATAAACAGTCTTGCTCACAGCTAACATGGCTAGTCCTGTGGTGGAGCTGTATCTGGGACCCAAGTCTTCCCACCCTGTTGGCTCCCCCTTCCTGTGATACTGGAAACATCTAGGACTTAATCTTGTTCATTTCTTGTGTGGAGCAAAATCTGGCTCTTTCTATGTGCAGATTGGAAATGTGCTGAATATTTGAAGAGGGGACTTTTTTTTGCCAGTGTCTTTGCTACTTGTAGCTTTAAACAACTTCAACTATATTTTCCCTAAAGTCACAGTTCATCAGTAAGCAAAGTCCTTCAGTAAAGTCAACTAGATTTTAATAGTAGGTATTTGATTAAGAAATTTCTAACTCCTTAAGCCTGATAATGGTATTTTTTTAAATTTTCTCATTTTACAAATATTTATGGAAGAAAGGATGAATACTTGGTCAAGAGAGACATTGTAATGGAGCAAGTTTTTAGCTCAATGGTAGAGTGGCTCCCTAGCATCCAGGCCCCCTTGTCACCTTCAGCGACACAAACACACAATTACACTAAAAGGAAGGAATACTGGATAACAAAATTAACTCCTAGTTGCTAATTGTGGAACCTGTTAGAGTTTTTGTGGATATGGCCAAAATTTAAATTCTTTCAGCAGACTTTTATCTCCCCCAACTCCACCCCCCATGTCTTTTAAAGACAGGATGGCAAGACTTGGGTCCCAGATACAGCTCTACCACACTTGTTTAATCTGTAAAACAAAGACTATTTTGCTGACCTTAACAGTGCTATCCAAGGAATCTAGGAAAATTTGGTCTAGGGAACTAAGAGTAAGGTGGAGCAGTCCAAGTATGTAGCTTTCTTTACTTCTGGAGAGCTTTTTCCACAAGTAATTGTGGGAGTTTTGTTGTTGTTTGTGTTTGGGCTTTTTTTGGGGGCGCGGGGGTTTGCTTGCTTGTCTTCTGGACACAAGTGCTCATTCTGTAGCCTGGACTATTCTTGAATGGACTGCCTAAAACTGGAATTTCTTTCTGCCTCTGCTCCCCAAGTGCAGATGCCTTGTGTCTGTTCTCCATCTTGTTGGCTCACACTGGAGATACTAACTAAGCACTGGAATATGCAGTGAAAACCTTATGTTGGGGGCGTTCTTGTGGATATGGCCAAAATTTAAATTTTTTTCCTTTTTTTTTTTTTTCTTCTCTCAAGACAGGGTTTCTCTGTGTAGCTTTGTGCCTTTCCTGGAACTCAATCTCTAGCCCAGGTTGCCTTGAACTCACAGAGATCCACCTGCCTCTGTCTCTCTAGTGCTGGGATCAAAGGCGTGTGCCACCACCGCCTAGCCAAAATTTAAATTCTTTCTGCAGACTTTTATCTCTCCTCCCCACTCCCCACCTCTTTTAAAGACAGCATTTCCTTGTTTCCTAGGCTGGCCTAGAACTCTTGGATTCCAACTATATCATCTTGCTTCAACTTGCTGAGTGCCTGGGACTACAGGTGTGTGCCGTTGTGCCTAATGTGGCTTTTACTTTTAACGTGGATGTTCTGATTGAGTTTAACTCTATAGCATAAATGCAAACCTTTATGGCCTAGCTTAAGCATTGGTGTCTATTTCAGAGAAAGAAAAATTCTTCTGTAACAGTGAGATTTGGTAGATAATGAACTACTAGAGAGTAAATAATGTCACAGGAGGGACATTGTTTCTCCTATTCACTATGATCTCCCAAATCTAACTTATATGTTAAACCTAATGTGTCTCTGTGGGTTTTTAATCCCTTCCTCTTTCTTCCGTCCATCCATCTCTCAGCCCCACCCCACAGCATGGAACCACAGGTTACTCTAAATGTGACTTTTAAAAATGAAACTCAAAGCTTTCTGGTTTCGGATCCAGCAAATACAACTTGGGCTGATGTTGAAGCTATGGTGAGTATCACTTTGTTCTGCTTTTCAGTGCCTTAAACACAGATATTCTTTCAAAATGTGCCCATTTTTAGCAGTTGGTTTCCTAACTGCCAAGTTTGTCGTCATTACCATTTCTGGACATCTTGAAAAATTGTTTTTGACAGGGGTTCAGTATTTGTATAGGATGTGTAACCAGGATAAAAGGAAGAAACAATTATGTTCTTTTAAATATTTTTAAAATTACATATATTTATTTTTTGAGAGGGAGCAAAAGTCAGGGTAAATTTTAGGAGTTGGCTCTCTCCTACCGTATGGGTCCCAAGTATCAAACTCAGGTAAAATTATTTTTTAAGTGAAATCAGATTTAGAAACATACTTATTTTAGAAATAGTCTGAGGGATAAGTTAGTGTGTCCTCCACCCCAGCTAGGCTGTAGGGGAATGTTGTTTGGCTGGAGAGCAGATCATCACTACTGTTTGTTAATGCCGGGATAGGACTGGCGTTTGGCAAGACCTGCCAGTTGCTTTATTGCTGGGTCAAAGGTTGGCTATCTTGGTGTTGGCAGAAAGCAAAGCAAAGCCCCATGGGTGTTTCTGCACCTCATTTCTCTAATCTTGACTTGCTCTTTGTACCCTGCTGGTTTCCTTGACTTGCCTTGGTCAATGTTTTACTATTTGGCACCTGTGTTTAATGTAACATTTGGTTACAGACATGTCTCGACCTGGTTACCTGTGTGGGTAGCTTAAAAGGAAGGAAATGTTAGTCTAGTCCCCTGCCTTCCCCAGATTTCTCTTTCTACTGTGCTAGGCAGATGGTTATTGGGAAAGCAGTGGGACCTTTGAAAATGATCTGAGCACCAGTTATCTTTTTTTCCCTAGTAGCTGGGTAAGTTGGCAACTTGCCTTTTTCTTTTATTGTAAAAGTTTAAATTATAAAAGGGTGATACATGCCCATTATAAGACATGAAACAATCTTTTTTTTTTTTTTTAAAGATTTATTTATTATGTATACAGCATGTATGACCAGAAGAGGGCACCAGACCTTATTACAGGTGGTTGTGAGCCACCATGTGGTTGCTGGGAATTGAACTCAGGACCTCTGGAAGAGCAGTCAGTACTCTTAACCTCTAAACCATTTCTCCAGCCCTGAAACAATCTTAACATGTAAGGAGATAATGCCTCTCCACAAATTCCTACCCTGTATCTGCTCTCCATACCTCCTTTGAATAACTGGAGATAACAGCCCTGAGTACTTACCCACATTTCCGTGTTCCGTGTTCATGCAGGTTTCATGCTAGGGTCATAGGAAACACTGTCCTACAGCTTGCTTTTCTTACTCAGCATTATATTGTAGCCATAGTTTTTAATCAATAGACGCAGAGTAAAGCTCAGTCTTTTTGTTTTGTTTTGTTTTGAGACAGGGTTTCTTTGTGTAGCTTTGGAGCCTGTCCTGGAACTGGCTCTGTAGACCAGGCTGGCCTTGAACTCACAGAGATCTGCCTGCCTCTGCCTCCCGAGTGCTGGGGTTAAAGGTGTGTGCCACCACCGCCCAGCAAGCTCAGTCTTCTTAAACTGAGTCCACGGTGTTGCTAGTGTTGCTGAACACTATGGATGTAACCATTACTTACTGATTTCCCCACCAGGATTTTCTTTCTTTTCACAATATTTAAAAAAAAAAAAAAAAAACACAGGACCTACATCTCTGAGTATGGATAACTTACATATTGTTCTATAGGGTGGACTCTATCCAAAGATAAAATGTGATTTTGAACTTTTAAAATTTGTGTGTATGAATGATGGCTCCTTCCTTCAACCATTATGTGTTTTCTGGGGAGCAAACTCAGGTTATCAGGCTTGTGTATATTGTATACAACAAGTACTGTACTACTTAAGCCATCTCATTAGCCCTGATTTTAAGTTTTTAGATGTCACCTAGGGAGATGGCCCAGTGTTTAAGAGCACTGGCTGCCCTTCTAGAGGGCCCACTTTGATGTCTAACATCCAGGTGGCAGCTCACAACTATCTGTAACTGCAGTTCTAGAACATGAGATGACCTATCCTGGCCTTTGCGAGCACCAGGCATGTACCTGGTGCACAGATACATGAAGACAAAACACCCATATTCATGAAAGAAAATTAAAAACACATTAATGGGCTGGGCAGCCATGGTACACGCCTTTGATCCCAGCATTGGGAGGCAGAGTCAGGTGGATCTCTCCTGGAACTCATTCTGTAGCCCAGGCTGGCCTTGAACTCACAGAGATCCTCTTACCTCTGCCTCCCAAGTGCTGGGATTAAAGGCGTGTGCCACCACCGCCCAGCTCCAAGTTCATTCTTTTACCAGCATTAGAGGCTACTTCCTTAGAATTGTATATACTAAAGACCAGCTGAGATATACAGCCTCATAAACTGAACAACTACTGAATTCTTCAAATTTCCATTGGTAGCAGCCATTGATGGACTGCCTGAACTACAGTTTGTGAGACATTCTAATAAATCCATTTTGTTCAGACATAGAGAGATTCATTCTACCAGTCCTTTTCAGGTAGAGAACCTTGAATAATGCAGTTGTTTTTTCCTTTACCTGCCCACTGAGGAAGATGTGCTAGCTAACAATAGTGCTTATAAACACATTCTTTATACCTCAGTTATTCTCTAAATATTAAACTATCCATGAAGACTATTCTGTATTATTATTCATTTGCCAACAGTTTGTTCTGAATTTCTGGAATAAAACTCCTAAAACAATGAAATAAATAAATGAATGAATGAATGAATGAATTATTCATTTGCCAACAGTTTGTTCTGAATTTCTGGAATAAAACTCCTAAAACAATGAAATAAATAAATAAATGAATGAATGAATAAATAAATAAATATTTAACAAAAAGAGCTGTGGTCTTGGGAAGGTCCACACCAAACCAGCACCCCCAGGCCAAACAGAAAAAAAAAAAAAAGATGGGAGGGGAAAAAAAAGAATAAAATTAAAATACTCAATTTTATACACTGAGATACACTGATCTGATCCTTTTGTTTCATTTGCAGGTAAAAGTTTCATTTGATCTGAATAATATTCAAATAAAATACCTGGATGAGGAAAATGAGGAGGTAAAATAACTGTCGTCCCGTCCATGTGTTGTGTGTGTCCCTGTCCCCCGTCCCCGTCCCCGTCGTCGTGTCCCCCCCCCCCCCCCCCCGTAAATATTTAGAATAGGGATCTTTTCAGGAGCGATACAGAGTTTAAAAAGCTCATAATAAAATGCATTGTAATGGCTCACACTTGTATTTCTAGTACTTGGGATTGGGGCATGAGGATCCAGGTAGTTTAAGGCCAACCTGGGCTTTAGAAACAAGTACTATCTCAGCCATAAAGGGACAAGACAAAAAGGTAAAGAATAATGTTATTTCATTTACCTGATAGTTTAAATATATTTGATAATCTCATACTTTATGAAGATTAGTGGCATCTGAGATGGAGCTGAGAAATGGGAAAGCAATATGGAGACTATCAGAGAGAGAACCTAAAACTCTAACAAGACTGTCTTTTAGTTGATGATGATGATGATGCTAATAGGGACTCTACTCAGTGGATAATGCACCAGACTAGCAGTACTGTGTATCTGGTACATTATCATCTTACACTGTGCTACCTGTTAATGTCCCTAAGATAAAACAAAGCACATTACTTAAATAGTAGTGGAAATGCTAGACACCTGGCCTGGGACTTTGACGTGAGACTGGCTCTAGTTAATATAAATCCTCAGGTGATGAGTCCTAGCATTCACTGTTGCTTTTTTCTCTTCATAGGTATCCATCAATAGTCAAGGTGAGTTCCTGAAAAAAATCTAGTCAGCTTTATCTAAAATTTGCCTGACATAGTAGTATTTATCTGCAAGTCAAGTCCTGAGGAGGCTGAGGCAGGAGAATTTCAGGTTTAAGGGAAATCTGAGCTACATAGTTAAACAAATTTATCTGCTCATTGAAGTGTTTCTATTTCAACCATGTTTTGCTCTGGCATACATTTTAGAATAGAATTTGGTATGCTGTAAATTGACATTGTACTGTGGGCATTAGTTTCGTAGGAGATTTTTCTTTTCATTTTTTTTTTTTTTTTTTTTTTTTCCTAATTGAGGCAGGGTCTCAGGAGGTAGTAGCCCTGTCTGGCATAAAAGTCAGTGTGTAGCCTAGGATGACCTTGAACATACGATTTTCCTGCCTCTATCTGAGTACTGAGATTACAGGCTTATGCCTCCACCCCCCACTTTATGAAATATTAGGAATAAAACTCAGGGCTTGGTGCATGCTAGGCAAGCTCTCTACCAGCTCAGCTACATCCCCAGCCTCATAAGCCTCATTTTTTTAAAGATTTATTTATTATGTATACAGCATGTATGATAGCAGTCCAGAAGAGGGCACCAGATCTCATTACAGATGGTTGTGAGCCACCATGTGGTTGCTGGGAATTGAACTCAGGACCTCTGGAAGAGCAGTCAGTGCTTTTTAACCTCTGAGCCATCTCTCCAGCCCCTCATAAGGGATTTTTATTGTAGGCCTTTTTTTTTTTTTTTTTTTTTTTTTTTTTAAGAGAAGTTAGTTCATTTGCATGGATCATAAGGACAGGCCTTATCCAACTTTATATTTAAGATGCTAATCCTCTAAAAATAATATGCACCTCGTTTGTCACATACAATTCATTCTGCTGTTGTATTTGTTCTGACCTGACACATATGTGAATTTCAATGCATAAGCAAACCATGTTCCCATGTTTATTAGATGGTTGGTTATAGTCCATATCTTAGTCCCTAAAACATTATTTGAGCCAGGTAAGATGTTAACACAGTCCAGGAACTCCCCTGAATCTTGTGCTTCACGGAGCATAGTTAGAGGAGCTGGGTGGATATCTTGCACCTAGAAGGCTGCAGCGGCACTGAGGGACTTAAGAGGAAGATGCTTTGTAATAGTTTCTCTTTGCAGTGGGTAAGTGTTGCATTCATTTTTCCTGGGGAGGCGCAAACAAAGTCCAGCCATCCCAGGTAGGCACCAATAACAGATCAAAGCACAAACTCACCAAAGTCCAGATCTTCTTGCAGAGCAGAGTTACATACAGGAGTATGGATAACCCCCAAACAACTACATCACTGCAAAATCCTACCTCATCATGGTTTGCAATCTCACTGCATTATTGAATACCATTTTTAGCCATTCTTTCACTTTGTAAATAGGTTGGGGAAGGGACTTGGAATCTCAGGCAAGGTTCTCCAGACACCTTCATGGAATATCAGAGTTCTGGCTACCACTGTATTGCTGTGTTCTGATTGTCTTAGCTATGGGGGCAGGGGCCAAGAATGTTACGACCGGCAGGAAAAGCACCATACAACAATAAGAAGGAAGTGTGTCTAGCAAAAGCGTAGTGACTGTCCATATGTAAGGATTCTAAGAATTTGTATAGGATTGGGTTTACTTTTTTAAAGTAAACTTTATATTTTTAAGATGTATAACATTGATATGAAATACAGATGGTTTTAAAAGGTTATTTCAGTGAAAGAAATGAAAATATGTGTCATCTCACAGTTACCATCCCACACCCTGCCTCTGCCACTTCGGGGTGAGAGCAGCTGAACTCTACTATAGCAAAATCCTTAAATACAATCCATTACTATTAACTGTAGTCTTCACGTTGGATACTAGAGCTATAGGATTAGCTAAGCATGGTGTTACCCTTCTGTAATCACAACACACAAAGGACTATGAGTTTGAAGCCAGCCTGGGCTACGTAGTTAGACCCCCACCCCCACCCTCACTCCCCCCAAAAAAGCACACAACTGTAGGATTGATGGTAGCCAATAGAATCTTTAGGGCTGGTAAAAATAAGTGAGTCACTGTTGTTGTTTTCTTTCATTTTCGTCCCTTTAGGAGAATATGAAGAAGCACTTAAGGTAATGTTTACTTCATTTTATTTTCACGTAATTTGAAAAGTCTTTATTGAAACCTAAACTCCACTGGAAAGTACTAAGAATAAATAGAATGACACCCATTTTGTTAGGGAGACGATGGTAAGTAGGTGTGCGACTCAGCAGCAGGCAGTTCCTAATACAGGAACTGTAGATGGAAATTTCTCCGGTCCTGCCTGGCCCAGCAGTCCGGACGAACCTCTCCCACCCGCAGTCCCATAGCTGCCCATAAAATGATCACTCAAGGCTTATATTAATTACAAACTGTACGGCCTATGGCTTTAGCTTCTTGCCAGCTAGCTGTCATCTTAAATTAACCCATTTCCATTGGCCGTGGGGTCACGGGTCTGCTGACATCTTGTTGCTCCTGTGGCAGAGGGCTCCCATCTCCCCCAACTCTGCCCTTCTCTCTGTGTCGTGCTTGGATTCCCACCTGGCTGTAAACAGCTTTCTTTATTACCCAGTGGAGCCACACGTGTTCACAGCACACAGTCTGCGTTGTTATGTCATCTCGTTGCTAGCCTTGGGGCCCTCATCTCATGTGAAAAGAAGACTGGGTGTGGGGGACACCTCTGTAATCCCAGCCCTGGGAGGCCAAGGTACCCGGACCGTTGAAATCAAAGACAACTTAAACTACAAAGTGACTTTGAGGCCATCCTTGGCTATGTGACAAAACTGTCCCAGAAACAAAAAAAGAAGAGATGGCAGGATTGTTTGAACCTAGTTTAGGGATAACCTGAGCAACAGAGCAAAACCTTACTTCAACAAGAATATAGGTTGTTGTTTGTTTTGTTTTTTTGTTTTTGTTTTTTTTTTTTTGCAATGATGTTCTAATTCAGGGCCTCCTGCATGCTAGGCATGTGCTTTGTATCTCATTCTAATTAAAACAACTTATTAGCACATCCATCAGTCGACATAGTTACAAATGGATTGTTAGTTTAAATGGAATCTTAAGTCTATTGTATAAAAAGGTAAAGGAAAAACATGAGACAGAGGTGGCTAGAATCCTAGCCATTTGGTCCCTAATTTTTTTTAAATACTGAAAGCAAAACTACTTGAAGGAGTTTCCAAAAACATGATTAGGAAGATGCAACTACTTAAACTTGCTTTCTAAAATACGAGGTTATCCTTTGCTTTACATCTAGTATCCACTTATGAGTACATGCTAGATTTGTCTTTCTGAGTCTGGGTTACCTCACTCAGGATGGTTTTTTCTAGTTCCATCCATTTGCCTGCAAACCTCATGATGTTATTGTTTTTCTCTGCTGAGTAGTACTCCATTGTGTATGTGTACCACATTTTCTTTATCCATTCTTCAGTTGAAGGGCATCTAGCAACTCCAGGGAGGCTACCTAGTAAAGATGACCCTGAGAAAGACACAGGGATCACCCAACGACAGAGAAATGGATGAGATCTACATGAGCAAACTGGGGGTGGGGGTAATGGAGGGCAAGGGTTGGGGAAAGAGAGCTTAGGGGAGCGGGAGGTACCAACTGGATCAGGAGCCGAGTGGGAGAACAGGGAGGGAGATACCATGATGAATGAAGACCCTGGGGGAATAGGAAGAAGCAGAGTGCTGGAGAGGTCCCCAGAAATCCACAAAGATACCTCCACTGTAGACTACTGGCAGTGGACAAGAGAGTGCCTGAGCTGACCTGCTCTGGTGATCAGATGGCCAAACACCTTGGATGTCATATTAAACTCTCATCCAGTGTCTGATGGAAGCTGATGCAGAGATCCATGCCCGAGCCCCAGGGGGAGCTCTGGGAGCCCAGTGGGCGAGTGAGACAGAGAGAGGGAGGGAGAAAGAAAGAGGGAGGGAGGAGGGATTGTATGAGCGAGAGATATTGAGACCATGATTTGGAAAAGCACAGGGACAAATAGCCAAACTAGTGGAAACACATGAACTGTGAACCAATGGCTGAGGAGCCCCCATGGAACTGGACTGGGCCCTCTGGATAAGTGGAACAGTTGATTAGCTTGAACTGTTTGGGAGGCCCCCAGGCAGTGGAGCCAGAACTTGTCCTTGGTGCATGGGCTGGCTTTTTGGAGCCTGGGGCCTATGCTGGGACACTTTGCTCAGCCTTGGTGTAGGGAGGAGGGGACTGGACCTACCTCAGGCTGGGCTGACTCCCCAGGGGAGACCTTGCCTTGGAGGAGGTGGGAATGGTGGGTGGATTGTGGGGAGGGTTGGGAGGAGGGAGGACGGGGGAATCCATGGCTGATATGTGAAATTAAGTTAATTATAAAATAAAAATATATAAATAAATAAAAATAAAATACGAAGTTAGTGAAAAGTAAATGCTTAGCTATAGAGCATAGCTTTAAGTTTCCGTGATTAGTGCTAGTCTGGAATTGAGTTTTGTGTTTTAGAAAGTTGAGATTAGAGTTAATACCTTATAGAACAACCAGTTAAAAGCCAGACTTGGTAGTGTACACCTATAATTGTAGTAATTAGGAGGTGAAACAGGAAGACCTTGAAGCAGGGGTCACCCCAGGCAGACTCCATGTCAAAACAGACAGACAAGAAAATTAAAGGAGAACCTTGTTAATGGAAAAATCTCACATAGAAATTTCCTCAAATTTTAACATAATAAAGCCATTTGTAGTTAATATTCTTTATATTCTTAACATCAGGCTAGATATTAATGTGGAGGTTGACTGTCTTGTCTCTATCCAAAGCCCTTGGAACCTGACATGCCTCTACTTGTGTGGGTGGGGAGTGGCAATATTTGTACATTCATAATGAGATATCTTAGGAATGGGTCCCAAGACTAAATTTGAAATTTATTTGTCTCATACTTTATATAGTCTACAGGTAATTTTCTGTAGTTTTCTTAGTATACAATAGTTTGATTACTACTGATCATAAAATGCCAGGTGCTAGTTTTCCACTTCTGGCATCATGTCATTACCCCAGAGGTTTAGTGCTCAACCTGTTCTTTAGAAATGCAAACAAAAATCATGGCATAGTTTACTATACTTCTGTATTTCCATGCTTTGACGTTTCATTTGGAAAACGAAGTGAGGTGTATTTTTATTTTGTAACGTGCTCTTGTAACACACTTTCAGATGGCTATCCTTAAGCAAGGAAACCTACTACAGATGCAAGTCCATGAAGGGCACCATGTTGTAGACGAAGCATTCCCTCAAATTGTAGTAGAAAAGCAAGCGCCTGCCAGGAAAGGGAAGAAGCCGCTTGCACATTATTCTTCAGTGGTGAGAGTCTTGGGACCAGATGTGAAGACCGCAGAGGAGCCTGTGGCACAGGTATGCAGAGGGTGGGCCTGTCCTCCCAACTCTAACCTTTATTGTCGTTGTCTCTTACACACCGTTTGCATAGTCATCCAAGATTTGGGCAGGGAGCCTGGGGAGGTAGCGTTGCAAACACAAGAGCCTGAGTTTGATCCCCAGAACCCTTATTTAAAAAAGAAAAAAACAACAAAAGCTGGAAAGATGGCTTATTGGGTAAAGAGGTTGTGCAAGCATTAAATACATGAGTTCAAATCCCCCGCGTTCACATAAAGTCAGACATAGTGTCATGTCTGTAAACCTGATGTATCTGTAATCCCAGTGTTCCTGTGGCAAGATGGAAAGCAGAGACGAGGATTTCTGAATCACAGGCCAGCTAGCTTGGCATGTGCAGTGGTGAACAACAAAAGAGGTCCTCTCTCACACAAAGTGGAAGGCCAGAACCAGCATCCACTGCTGTCCTGATCTCCACATACATGCCTGTACTCACAAAAGAGCCTGGTGTGCTGCCTATGTGTAATCTCAGCACCGAAGGGGCGCAGAAAGGAGCCTTGGAGGTGACAGGCCAGGCAGCCTTGCCTAGTTGGCTGTTTCCAGGCCAGTAAGTGACTCTGCCTCAAAGAGACAAAGGCAAACAGTGCCTGAGGAATAACCCCCAAGGTTGTGCTCAGCCTCCGCATGTGAGCACACTGCATACACATGTTCACAAAGACTGGGGGTTATGTCCACCATTGGGATCTGAAGAACTGGCATCTCTGGTTTACTCTGGAGAAAGAGAAGAAACTAGAAAACACTTTTTATTTTTCTCTTGTGTTCTTTCACACTGTAATATTTTCTTGAAGATTTATTTATTGTGTATACAGTATTCTGCCTGCATGTATGCCTGCACATCAGAAGAGGGTACCAGATCTTCTTATAGATGGTTGTGAGCCACGATGACACTGCTGAGAATTGAACTTGGGACCTTTGGAAGAGCAGCCAGTTCTCTTAACCTTTGAGCCATCTCTCTAGCCCCTCACACTGTAACTTTTAAAAACTACATACTTACGATATTTGATAAAAGAAACCTGAAAATAAGACATTTTCGAAGAATTACTTTTGAAAAATAACTTTCAAGGTCTTGGGTTGTATTTTCTCACAGCCATGTCCACGTGTTCCTTGTGACACGGACCACCCTCATGAGAAGCCCCCAGACTGGTTCACAAGCTACCTGGAAACGGTGAGTGTTCTCTCCAACTTGGGTTTTAGCAGCTCTGTTGGCACAGGGAGAAAGTTGAACCCAGATGGCTGCGGCCGCTGCTGTGGGTGAAAGGCAAATGGCAGCTGGTAATTTCCAGACACAATCAGCTTAGCCATGAAAGGAAGAGACCTGTAACATCTCTGTTCATCCCTCCAGCAGCCGTCAGCCATGTTCTTAAGTATCACCAGAGACAGGGACACTTGAGGTTTGCTGTTCTCTTCTCACTTTGTCCAGTGCTGGAACTGAGTTTTCCCCCACCTTCTGCTCTGCCTTGTAGTTCAGAGAACAGGTAGTTAAGGAAACTGTTGAGAAGCTTGAACAGAGGTTGCGGGAGAAGCTATTCCTCCAGAAGTCGGCCTCCGAAGTCTCGATGCCTGTTCCAAAGGACCAGTTCAACTGGCATCTTGCTTGCAGTCACTGCTACAGAAGGATCATAGGTGTGCGTTACCAGTGCAGGTAAGTGATTCCTGTGTAGAGGCAGGGTCTGTCCTAGCGTTCTGGGTACTTGAAGGGAAGCTGGACATCTTCTGTCTTTGAGCAGTGGGTGATGTGGCTTGGATTTGGAAGCACAAACTACTTCTCATTTTGTGAAATGTGTACATGTCTTGTGGGATATGTAACTGGAAACTATTACAAGTGCTTTTCATTTACACATTTGAATGAACAGAATCAGGCAAAATTAAGTTCCCTCAGTCAAAATTGGATCACTAAGGATAGACCCCTCCCCTTGGTCAAAACATTCTTGTATCTTCTTCCTATAAACTATTTCATGAAGATAGGTGTGATTAGGAGTTACTCTTGTCGTTTTAGCATAGGCTCCACATAACCAAGTCACCAACTTGCTGGTCATGGAGCAGATATAAAGTGTGATCTTGTTCCCCTCTACTTCAGGGACTTCCTGCTGTGACGTTTTCACTGTGTTGTTCTTTTCACACAGCGTGTGCCCAGCCTACAACCTTTGTGAAGATTGTGAAGGGGGGCCGTATGCCCATAGCCGTAGCCACGTCCTGCTAAAGTTTCGGAAACCTGTTGTGGTTCCCTCCGACCCATTTTCCCACTTAAAGGGTCCCGCTCCTCGTCTGCCTCCTGCTCTTGAACAAATCAGGTAAAGCCATACACTTGTGGGTGCTCTTCTGCTTGACTTCTTGATTCTGCTGACACAACATGCTGATGTTAAAAACATCTGATGTAAGCCAGGCAGTGGTAGTGCACGCCTTTAATCCCAGCACCTGGAAGACAGAGGCAGGCAGATTGCTGCTTTCGAGACTAGCCTGGTCTACAGAGTGAGTTCCAGGATAGCAAGGACTATACAGAGAAACCCTGTCTTGAAAAAAACATTACCTGATTTGTGCTGGAGAGATGGCTCAGTGGTTAGGAGCACTAAGAGTACTTGATGCTTTTGTGGAGGAACCTGGATTCAGTTCCCAGCACCCACATAGCAGCTCACAAACCATCTAACACTCCGGTTCCAGGGGATCTGATATCCATCTCTAGCCTCTGTGAGCATCAGGCACACATGTGGTACACATACAAACATACAGGCATATGCTCATACACATGAATTAAAAATAAATAAATCGGGGGGCTGGAGAGATGGCTCAGAGGTTAAGAGCACTGGCTGCTCTTCCAGAGGTCCTGAGTTCAATTCCCAGCAACCACATGGTGGCTCACTACCATCTGTAATGAGATCTGGCGCCCTCCTCTGTATTCATAATAAATAAATAAATCTTTAAAAAAATAAATAAATAAATCGGGGCTGGAGAGATGACTCAGTAGTTAAGACTGCTCTTCCAGAGGTCCTGAGTTCAATTCCCAGCAAACACATGGTGGCTCACAACCATCTGTCATGAGATCTGGTGCCCTCTTCTGGCAAAATCTTATGTGCAAAGAAATCTTGTGTGCAAAATCTTGTGTGCAAATAAATAAATAAATCTTTAAAAAAAAAATATTTGAGATGCCCAGCATTCAGAACTGTCCTGAGTTCCAAGCTGGACTGAGCTATATAGTGAGACCATCTCAAAACAAAAGAAAAATGCATTGATATTATATAATATCACAAAATCGCTGATAGTCTCCTTATTTTGCTCCTTTTCAATTGATGTGTAATAATGAAACAGTTGTCTGATTTTCATCAAGTGGAAATGATGACTATAAAAGAAATTAAGAAACTAGATGCTAGCCATTGCTGGATTTACTTAGCTTCAAATTGCCTCGAGGTTTTTTTGTGTTTCAAGACATTCATTCATTATCCCACAGGATCCAGAAACATGTGGATAAGAACTTTGTGAAAGCAGAAAAGCAAAGGTTGCGTGCTGAGAAGAAACAGCGGAAAGCAGAGGTCAAGGAGCTTAAAAAGCAGCTTAAACTCCACAGGAAGATTCATTTGTGGAATTCAATCCATGGACTCCAGAGTCCCAGGTCCCCTTTAGGCCGACCTGAGAGCTTGCTGCAGTCCAACGCCCTGATGTAAGGCCCGGGCCAGCGGGAGTGTGGCTTGGGCTAGCTCTCGAAGGCTGAAGCCATCCTGTGTCTTACCTGTTGTGTCTCCTAGCACTCACCTGTTCCAAGCTTCCCGTTGTCTGGTCCAGGCTGGTTCAGGAGTTATTTCTGACACTCGCTTTGATGCCTTATTCAGAAAGCATAATAAATGCTAGAGAGTATTAAGACTTTGAATGGGGGTGGCTCAGACTTCTCTTAGAATGGGGGTGGCTCAGACTTCTCTTAGAATGGGGTGGCTCAGACTTCTCTTCTCTGGAGGCAATCTGGCTGGATTGGAAGCAAAAGAACAAGTTTCCATTTGTATTTATGGACACTTTTAATTATCCCTTAAGGCATCGTGTCTGTTTTCTAGCCTGGAGTTTGATTCCTAGCACTACCTTTTACACACATGTATGCACACAAGATTTTTATTAGTCTTAATTTTTGTTTTATTTATTTATGGTTTTTCAGGACAGAGTTTCTGTGTAACAGCCCTGGCTCTCCTAGAACTCGCTCTGTAAACCAGGCTGGCCTTGAACTCACAGAGATCTGCCTGCCTCTGCTTCCTGAGTCCTGGGATTAAAGGTGTACACCACCACCACCCGGCTATTATTGTATTTATTAGTGCACATGTGTGTGTAGACACACGTGTGCCATGACATGCATGTTGAGGTCAAAGAACTTTGTGGAGTCAGTTCTCTTTTCTCTAACCTTTGTTCATTCTGGGGATTGAACTCAGGTCACTCACTCTGGCTGGTGTGGCAAGTACTTTTCCCTGCTGAGCCTTCTCATGGGACCTAATTAGTGTTAGTTTTTAAGGCAAATGTATTAGTGCATCCTTAAAAAGCAGTCAGCCTCTTGAATCACAGTGGGACGTGTTCAGAAGCCATCATACCCAACAGCAGGTAACTAAGCATCTGGATTTCTGTCCAGGCTTCCTTTGCAGCCCTGTGCCCCAGTTATGCCAACGCTCAGTGCAGCATTTGTGGATGAGAATTTGCCTGACGGGACGCATCTTCAGCCAGGAACCAAGTTTATCAAACACTGGAGGATGAAAAACACAGGAAATGTGAAGTGGAGTGCGGACACAAAGGTATGTTTTTGCTCACTAAATGGAAAGACAGTGACGCACAGTAGCAAAGGACATGGTGACAAGCTTTCTCTTGTTCTTTTCAGCTCAAGTTCATGTGGGGAAACTTGACATTGGCTTCTGCAGAAAAGAAGGATGTTGTGGTTCCCTGCTTGAAGGCTGGCCATGTGGGAGTTGTGTCTGTGGAGTTCATCGCTCCAACCTTAGAGGGAACATACACTTCGCATTGGCGTCTTTCGCACAAAGGCCAGCAGTTTGGGCCTCGGGTCTGGTGCAGTATCATAGTGGATTCTTTCCCCTCTTCTGATAGCCCTGATAACGTGGAAAGGGGCATGATCACCTCAATCAAAGCTGATGATCTCACCTGTGAGCAAGAGGTGAGCACTTACACTGTCAGCCTTGCCCCAGTTACCAGATTATTTCCTCAGTCATGGGGAACGTCCAGCTTTGTGACACAGGCCTATATTCCATGCATGAGAGGCTGAAGCAAGAGTATTGCGAGTTTGAGGCTAGCTCTTGCTAAGGACTGACACAGACAGACCCTGGGAACCTGAACCTAAAAAAACTCATTCATAGCTTGCTATTCTTCCAGACTTTCTGGAAGTTTACTGTTTCTGAGTTTTCCATCACCTTGACAAAATACTTGAGATAATTAATGTACAAAGAGAATGAGTTCTTTTGGTTCACAGTTTTAGAGCTTCTGGTCCATGATTAGACAGACCTATTGCTGTAGGCCTCTAGTAGAGGTATTAGACTGTACTGGCAGAGAGAGAGAGCCACTCAAGGCCAGGAAGAAAAGAGGAAGGGACCAGAGTCCCAACATGCCCACGGTGACCTAAGGACCTCAGAGAAGGCTCCCCCTTGTGTTTATTGTCTAGTAATACCATGCCTCTAGAGGTCAAGCTTTACGTTTTTTGAGACAGGGTTCTCTGTGTAGCCGTGACTGTCCTAGAACTCGCTCTGTAGACCAGGTTGGCCTCAAAGTCAGAGATCCTCTTGCCTCTGCCTCCTAAGTGCTGAGTTTAAAGGCTAGTGTGCTGGATTAAAGTTGTGTACCACTACTGCCCAGCTTAGGGGCCAAGGTTTTAACACATGGGATTTGGGGGATATTCTTCCCTCCAGTACATTTTTGTGCTGGTGTTTGGCCTAGTCTTCAAGGTGTGTAGCGTCCTTAGGGTTGGTTCAGGCAGCCCCTAAGGGCTACTGTCTGTGATGGTGCTTGCTGCACCAGGGGAGGAAGGGCTGCCTGGCCTGCCTGTGAACTGGTGGCTTTCCCCTTCACATTCGTCTCCTAGAGTCCCCTGTGTGTTTGTTCCCTGGTACCAGTGCCATCTAGACCTGCCTGTTAACTTGCTGCCTTCATCTGTTCCTTTTGTTAGTGGAGCTAATGAGTGTTAATGTCCTGGTTTGAGCTAACTACTTTTTGGAACAGTATATGAACTCTTCACTATTTCTGCAGCTTTTCTAGAAGTCTAAATTAAAATTAAAAATTGAATGAGAAGGTTCTACTGTGTTTTTATTTTAGGGGTGACATGTCAGCTGGTACCCGAGCTCTGTTGAGGTCCTAAAATGCCCCCATTATTTGTCTCCATAGGAAGCTTTTCTTCTTGCTGAAGACGAGATTCCGTTGGCTGAAGTGAGGAAGCAGATAGAAGGGACAGGAAACAGTATCTCCCAGAAGACACAGAACGTCACCAATGGGAGAGAACTGTACATTCCGTCTGTGGACCTTCTAACTGCCCAGGTAAACAGTCAGCACTTTGGGGGACAAGGGAAGGTGGATAGATAGCCATACATGCTTCTGGGCAGGCTTAATCCAGTCAGCTATATTTAGTGAGAGTGAGGTCATCTATGGAGCAAGTTTGTGAAATGTTTCTTCATGAGTTGGAAGCTCAGGCTTGTGCTTCCCCACAACTTCCCTCTAGTGGCCTCTTCATATTAGGTAGCCTGGTTCACTCGCCTACCCACTGTTTCCTCTCTATTAAGATCAATCCACGTGGGGCTGGAGAGATGGCTCAGAGGTTAAGAGCACTGACTGCTCTTCTAGAGGTCCTGAGTTCAATTCCCAGCACCCACATGGTGGCTCACAACCATCCGTAATGAGATCTGGTTCCTTCTTCTGGCGTGGAAAGTTACATGGTGGCAGAATGTTGTATAATATAATAAATAAATAAATAAATAAATCTTAAAAAAAAAAAAAGATCAATCCATGTGAGTATTTAATGGGTAATAGGGATTTATTAAGATATAAATTGAGGGGGCTGGAGAGATGGCTCAGAGGTTAAGAGCACTAGCTGTTCTTCCAGAGGTTCTGAGTTCAATTCCCAGTAACCACATGGTGGCTCACAACCATCTGTAATGAGATCTGGCGCCCTGTTCTGGCCATGCAGACACAGCACTGTATACTAAATAAATAAATAAATCTTTTTTAAAAAAAAAAGAGATATATAAATTGAGGAAATACACTCACGAATACAGAACGGAGTAGACAGCTAAAGTTGTCCTCTGATCTGACCAGGAGTGAATCTACCTTGAAGGCAGGAGCAGGGAGAAGGGGCATATGATGATTCTCTCTCCTCCCTGCTAGTTAGACATTTGAGAATATTGGTTCCCATTGAACTCTTTTTAGTTTCACTTGATTGAGGAGGGGCATGAATTTGAACAGAATTGAATCCAGGCAATGTACAGAAGGGCTGTAGGTCCAGTTGCAACAGACATCTTTATTTGGCCATCTCTTTTTCTAGGACCTGCTGTCCTTTGAGCTGCTGGATATAAACATTGTCCAAGAATTGGAGAGAGTGCCCCACAACACCCCTGTGGGTAAGCATGTCTTGGCTCATCGTGTTTAGGTGCTGGTATTACGGTCTGAGGCCCAGTAGGGTGAGGAGTTCTCCCATGAGATAGTGAAGCTGCACCCATGGTCCATCTCTTTTCCCTGTCGTCTGTCACAGCGCCACAGTACAATGTGTGCAGGACTTCCTTATTGTAAAGGAACCCTCTTCATTTCTCTCCCTTTGTTCCTTCCTTCATGGTTTTGTATATGGCTTTGACCTGCTATGCCATTTACTTGTTTGTGACCCAGCATTGATTGGTCAGAGCTAGTTGCATTTCTGGTGATCTGGAGAAGTTCTTTATGACAGGTGGTGGAGCATATTTAGGTTTATTTTAACTCCACAGGAAGCAAGAAACCTACAGACTGCTGCTTCTGGACACATGCTTTTTCTCAGTTGATGGTTTTCCTGTCTTCATTCTCCAGATATGACTCCCTGCATGTCTCCTCTGCCACATGACAGTCCTTTAATAGAGAAGCCAGGCTTGGGGCAGATACAGGAAGAGAGTGAAGGGGCGGGATTTAAAGCACTTCCTGGTAAGGGGTTAAATATCTGTAAAGCACTTGTACCTTCCCTTCCCATTCCATACCTATTTTCATACACCCATTCCTCATTAACTTTACCTCAGCATGCAAATTGATTCCTGTAGCATCTCTTGCTCTTTCTCAGTCTTCCCTAATGACAGCAAGAGCAGCTATTCATACCGCACCTAGGTTTAATATGCAGTGATTGATGAAGCTCTCAACTCTTTAAACATTAAGTACAGACAAGCTTTGTGTTTCTTTCAGATTCCACTCTATCAGCAAAGAGGAAGACTGAGGCCCCTGCTTCAGTGGAAGAAACAGAGGAAGACCTGAGTGGGACCCAGTTTGTGTGTGAGACTGTAATCCGATCCCTTACCTTGGATGCGGCTCCAGACCACAACCCTCCTTGTAGGCAGAGGTCCCTGCCAAGTGAGTGTCCCTACATTTCCACCAGCTAGCAAGGTGGTACCTGAATAGTGAGAGGGGAGGGAGACTGGTGTTTGTTGGAAACTGATCACATTGATCATTCTTTTTGTTTTGTTTTGTTTAAAATTGAATTTAATGATTTCATTTTTCTTTATGAAATAGCAAATAAAAATCTGTGACAAGTTGAGAGTCTGGGAAAGCAAGGAAAATGCTTCACGTTTAACTTCCTCTGACAGTCTTTGCCTTGCAGCTTTTATTGTGCGGTTCCCTACACATGCGTGGCCTCTTTGGCTTGCAAAGGAGGCAAATTAATCCCAGACATGAGTCCCATCTAATGACAGCAAGGTGTTATCATTTTATCTGGAGTCAGCTGGGGTTGGGGGCACATACACAGGCGAGACCTGCGGAGTCTGCCAGGAGCCCCTGGCTGTTAGACTTCAGATGTAGGGTGACCGCCATCCTGTGTCCAAATGGCTCATAGCACTTAACTTCAGGAGGAGGCTCACAGGCAAGCTCTGAAATGGTGTATACATTGATCATTCTTATTAGAGCACCAAGAACAAAGAAGCCACTCCACTTTGTTTCTCAGGGGAATTCCAGCTGCAGTCCACAGAGGAACAGCAGCCAGCTGTGCCGCCTGGATTCTGCAGAAAGGATTCTTCCTGTAAGTTGACAGCTCCTCAGCAGAAGCGCCCGTTGGCAACGGAGCCCTCTGCTTTCTTCCAAGGGCAGCAATCTGAAAAATGTGGGACGACACAGAGCACCAGACTGCTTCCCAGGGTTAAATTCTACCATAAAAAAATACCTTCGTCACAGGACTGATAGCGCATGCCTTTGATCACAGCACTCAGAAGGGAGAAGCAAGCAGAACTCAGGTTCAAGGCCAGCATGGTCTATATGGAGAGTTTCAGGACAGTCACAGCTACACAGAGAAACCCTGTCTTAAAAAACAAACAAACGGAAACCACCTTCATGGGTTCTGGTGGTGGCTGCTGATAGTCTTACAAGCACGAGGAGGTCAGCTCAGTCCCTAGCACCCACCTAAAAATCATGTGGCAGACCTGTTGCAAACAGTAGGGCAGATGGACAGACATTTTAGCATGTGCCTTTAATCCTAGCACTTGAGCTACAGATGTAAGCAGTCTCTTGAGTTTGAGGCCAGCTACAAAGTGAAACATTGTCTCAAAAGAAAATGGGGGGATGGCTTCTAGGGAACTACACTCAGTGTTGACCTTTTCTCTGTCCTCCATTCACAGTCCAGTTATCTACCTGTGCACTTACACATACACAACCTACTAGTTCACAACAGACTACTAGTACCAAATTAGTAGAACCAGTACTATATGTCTCAAAAACTACCCAAAAATTCAGTTTCTGGTACATAATAACAATAATACCAAATTTGAGGGCGTAGGGAAGGGCTTAGTGGGTAAGAGTCCTTGCTGTGTAAGCAAGATGACCTAAATCTGAGTCCTCGGTACTCACCTAAAATCTACACAGAGCCCTTCTGTCTGCTTGTCACCCCAGCATCGGGGAACTGAGACAGGCAGATCCTGGAGCTCATAGCCAGCCAGCCTAACCAAAATGCTGAGCTTCAGGTGAAGTAAGAGAGCCTTTGTCTCTAATAAGGTGTAAAACAATAAAGGAAGACCCTTGATAGCCTCCCTGACCTACACACAGAGACATGAACAGGTGTAAATAATAGGTACCATACACTCAAAAAAAATTCATCTATATATACCTTTAATCAAAATTGTCCTATTTTTGCTTAAAGTGAACACATACATATGAATACTTTTTTACACATATGTACAAAAAGCAGAAAGGTGTGGAAAGATAAACCAAATTGTTCATAAGTGCTACTCTGATGTGATCTTGGGGCACCTTTCTACCCACCCCCGTAATTTTCTTGTGTTCTCCTCTGACTGTGCATCACTTTCTCAGGAGAAGGAAAGCAAGCATATAACCTGAAGTGCTTACCACGTGACACCTTTTCAGAGCCTGATAGATAGCTACCTTACAAGTTGTGATAAAGCTTTATCTCAGGGCATGGAGAGATGGCTCAGAGGTTAAGAGCGTTGACTGCTCTTCCACAGGTCCTGAGTTCAATTCCCAGCAACCATGTGGTGGCTCACAACCATCTACAATAAGATCTTATGCCCTCTTTTAACAAAATCAACCAAAAAGCTTTATCTCGGTCTGTTAGCTGTCCTAATGAATAGAAAAGGGGACTGTAAGACTCACAGTGCTCATAGGAAGCCTGGCTGTTTCTGCCCACAGACCTGTTTCTGCTGACTTCTGTTCTATTTCTTTTGGCATGATCTTGAAACATAGAATACAGTTAAGGCTTCAGCAGCAGCAGCCCATTCCTCTGGTTCTTTCCATTCTGGCTTTTCTGCTAGTTCTTGACTCACAAGGCCTTGCCAAGTGAGTGCAGCACTGAGGTTTGTCGCTAAGCCTTTTCCTTCACGGGGTTACTTTTGTTCCTTAGTGAAATTTGCCTTGCCTGAAGAAGGACCACTTGGAGATGAGAGGGAAGAGATTGTCCACATTGCTGAGGAGGAAGAAGAGGAGCTCCAAGATGAAGTTGAAAGTCAGTCTTCTGCTTCCTCTGAAGATTACATCATCATCCTGCCTGAGTGCTTTGACACCAGCCGCCCCCTGGGGGACTCCATGTACAGCTCTGCACTCTCACAGCCAGGCCTGGAGCGAGGGGCTGAAGGCCAACCTGGGATCGAGGCTGGGCAGGAACCAGCTGAGGCCTTAGAGAGACTCCCTGAAGGGGAGAGCCAGCCACAGGAGCAGAGCATAAGTGACATCCTCACGACCTCACAGACGCTGGACACAGTGCCCCTCGTCCCCGAGGTGGTGGGACTTCCACCCCCACTGTCCAGGTACCACTCAGCACCCCTTAGCTGTCCTGTTCTTCAGAGGTGAAATAACCAGCTTAATCTCCAAACTTAGATAAATAAAGGACATTTAATTTCTCAGCATTTGTGAATTTGGGATTTAAACAAATGTTTGTTTTAGTTGACCTTACTTACATGAGCATCTGTGCACTTATTTTAAGAGAAAAATCTTCAAACACATTTCTGGACCTTCCCTTCATGTTTGATTCTTGAGTTGAATGAAGGTGACACAGTCTTACGTGAGGACTTGTCATTTAACTCAGTGTTAGAGCATTTGACTGGCAAGCATGAGGGCCTGGGTTAACAGAGAAGCCCTCATCCTCCATGTACTAACACAAAGAACAATTAGGAGACTAAATTCCTTAGGGATATATACCACAAACCCAGAAAGTATGTGAGTCTATGGATCTGGGCCAGTCTCTCCTACTAGTATAGAAAATATGGGAGCCCTGAACATAATTTAAACCACTCGGGAAACTAAACTGCCCATCTGTTAGCACCACCTGATGTAGGGGGAAGTGACCTGAGTGAAACCAGTTTTTCTAGCTGGATTGGGCTAAAGAGGAAGTCAGAGTAGAATGCAACCCTTCTGAGCAGATCCCCACATTCACACGTGATGGGGATCGGGAATGTGAAACCTGCAGAGACTCTGGCACTACTGCCCCGGGACTGTCTTCCAGCCACTGCTGTAAGTGCTTTTCAACCTCCCTCCAATATTGTGTCTTTCTAAAGGAGCTCCCCTTGCGTACAGCACGGGTCCCCAGAAGTGGATTCACCAGTTACCATCCAAGAAGTTCCTTCAGTCCCTGACCAGGTCAGAGGAGGTAAGGACAAGCTTCAGCTCTACCTCCCTTCCTTTGCTTCCTTCCACTGGAAGGTATCAACGGGCTGTCGGTTTTGGGGATGCGTGGCCTGTTTTAGAAACTTGCCCTTCTTCTCTCTTTCTGCACTCTTCCTTGGTGCTGTTTCTCCTCTCAAGTCTCTGTGGCGGCCTCTGGAGATAGGTGCTGCACTGCGGTGGGTGGGAAGGCGCCGCCGTGGAAGCAGGCCAGCCTGCGTGCCAGCCCCAGGCTTGCCTCTCCTCACCAGGTCGATGCAGCAGCTCAGCTAGTTGTGATGCCCCTGGGTCTGTCCCCTTATTCGAACCATCAGGACAGTAGCACTGTGAAGGAGTAAGTAGGTCCTCACAGTCACTTCTTCCTAAAACGCCAAACCTAAAACCATCTGAGAACCAACATATCAGTGTAATAGGATTATAGAAGTTTGTTTATTCAATGAAGTCACCTTGTATAGCATTTCTAGACTTTCTCAGTTACTTCAACCACTCACCGAACTTTTCTTAATAAAGAAGAGGAAAGAAGGAAAGGCTTCAGACACCCTGTTACCTTTCCACCTGCCTCAATAATAGCTTTGCTGGGTTGGGAAACACTAGGTGCTTGTGGACGCCGAATCTAACCAACAGCTCTTTTACTTTTAGAGCCCAGAGGCTCATCGGGACTTGTCAACAGCAGACAGAAGAGCTGTGACCACTCAAGGTAATGACCTTGTGAAGTCTCTTCAGAAGCAGGTGGACATCCCAGCACTGCTTCTGCTTAACTGAGCCTCTCGGAGCATGTGCTATCTTCGAGCACAGGAGGAGAGCCCTGGTTCCTCGTTAGTGCTAAAGCTTTTGACAACACTGGACAGAGAGAGAGCTAGCGCTTGTGTTAAGCATTCTCCCTTTTAGACAAAGGACTGCCCTAAAAGTCACCTCACCTGTAGTACCCAAGAAGACAGGAAGATCAAGCCCCATGTGCATTTTGGCCATTTTTTTTTCTTAGATACAGCTGCCTCTCTGGTCCCTATCATCTCAAATCAGTATCCAGAAAAATCACATTTCCTTTGCCAGGTGTTTTCTCTGAGATGTGCAGACAGATTGCTGACATCCATGTGTGCCCGTGACACATTAATTTTCAGCTGGGCTGGAACGCTGGCATGGTCACAAGGTGTACGTGTCCTCGGTGCTCCTGTCTTGTGCCAGCCAAGCCGAGCCCTGCATCAAACCAAGATTTGTAGCTCTGAAAACAGTTCATTCTCTTTTTTTCTACATCTAATTTTTTTTTTCTCTTAAGGATACCTCATTGTCTTTCGAGATTAGCGCCCACATTATCTTGTAAGGTCATGAATTTGTTTGGGGAGATAATTTGGTTTTCCTCTGTAGGCACCACAGTGGGAGCGGCATTGCCGGAGGACTGGTGAAGGGGGCTTTGTCTGTTGCGGCCTCTGCGTACAAGGCCCTGTTTTCTGGGCCGCCAGTCACTGCACAGGTCAGTGTGTGGTTTCTTTTCCTTAACTTCAGCCCCTCAGTCACCAGTACAAATGGCAGTGTCTTTCTGTCTGGATTGGCAATTAACATGGCATGGACTATATGTAGATTTATTCTTTGATGAACACATAGCCCTGCCATTTCCTATCTTTTTAATCAAGTTACTCTGGGGAGAAAAGGAAAAGAACCTAAAATTTGTTGAAGACCTACTACATGTACAGTTACATACATGTACAGGTGCTACTGGATGCATAAGACACACATTCCTGTCAACAACTCTGGGAAATTGGCCAAGCATGCACATTTTCAGGACAGGTAGGATACTATGCCAGTGCAGTCCATCAGCTTGAACATCTCCACCTACTGGGACAGAGGTTTCCTGGAAGTTAGTATCTGAACTGAGGCCTAAAGGACAAAGCAAGTGTTCCCCCAGGAAAGAATTTTAATACTGAATGTGGTAGCTCTCTCCTGTGGTCCCAGCTACTGAGGAGGCAGAAAGATTCTAAGTTCAAAGCCAGCTTGGGCTACATAGTGAAACCTTTACTCAAAATAAGATTTTAAAAGTGGTACAGATGTAGTTTAATAATGATAGAACTCTTGCTTAGCACCCTAGGTTCAGTCCCAGGGTCTTGTCTTCTTTGAAAAATAAAGTTGAGTAGCTAGTAAGAGCTGGCAGTGAGTGGATGGTGAATCGGATCTGGAGAGAAGAGTAAGAAAAGAAAAGGCGAGCTGTAAGTGCTGGGGTTTTATTTAAGGAATAGGAAGGTTTTTTGTTGTATTGTTTGGGGTTGGTTGGTTTGTTTGGTTTGGTTTTGGAACAGAGTCTCTCCCCATAACCCTGACTCTCCTGGAAATCACTGTGTAGACTAGGCTGTCCTTGAATTCACAGAACTCCATCTGCCTCTTGAGTGCTGGGACTTAAGGCATGTGGCACCACACCCCCATGGACAGACTTTGAGGATGTGATTTAATGTTATCACATTTGTTTCCAGTGAGGTCACTCTTCTACAGTATAGTGGTATAATGTAACCAGTAAAGGAATCCACATGAAAATCCACATATAGGTAGAAATTAAGGGTTTAAAAAATAACATAAAAAAGATAGAAATGTCAGAACTTGTCAGGATTAAGTGCTTAAAAACATGTCAAGGGGGCTGGGCAGTGGTAGCACATGCCTTTAATCCCAGCACTTGGGAGGCAGAGTTCTCTTGAGTTCGAGGCCAGCCTGGTCTACAGAGCGAGATCCTGGACAGGCACCAAAAGAACACAGAGAAACCCTGTCTCCAAACAGAAGTTAGGGATAAATGTCAAGCTTTAGCTTAGGTATTCAGCTGTGCCGTGCATTACAAGAAAATAGGCCAGTGAAACAACTCAGATGAGTAATGGTGCTTGCCACCAAGCCTTGAAAATCGTGAGTTCCAGTCCCTAGAAAGGGATTGGGAAGTTCCAGTCATCATGGAAGGAGAGAACTGATTCTCATGAGTTGTCCTCTGATGATCACATGAGCACCATACACACAAACAAAATACATAATGCCCCCCACCAATGAAAAGAGTTTATTATTTGGGTAGGAGTTGATCTAGTAGGTTTACTTAGTGATGAGTTTACTGTTTCTCCAGGTTAAAAGTAAAGCCATCTAGCATGTAGTTGGATGTGTACATCTCCATCATAGAGAAGAGATTTGACCTGAGGCTGAAGTTTGACAGTCATTTGCATACAGGTTCTAGCAGGAACTGTGTGATTGGATAGGATTAGCCAGGGAAAATGGAGAAGGCAGAAACGGCCTTTAAGGATAAGGCAACAGAGCTCTACAAAAACAAAACTTAGAGGGAAACAGACAGGGCCACTGCTGGGATTTGGGGAGGTTCATAAAGGGACAGTAGGCAGTGCTAAATGCTGCAGAGAGCTGTGACCCAGGAGTGAGGAATCTGACAGACAGTTCCCAAGTATGCTTCCCTTTCCCACAGCTAGCTATGTGGGGGAAGGGAGGTAAACACTAGTCCACATAAGGCAGAAGGAAGTGTTTATAAGAGACTTGAGGTTGACAAGCCTACCTGAACGATGTTATCAGTACAGAGGAGAGGAAAATTTCTAAGGTGGTAAAGGTAAAAAGAAAAATGTCTAAGTAGATTAAACCTGTCAAGGGTGATAGACTATTCTAAAATAAGCAGAAAGAGGGACTAGGGGTTATAGCTGAGTTAGTTATAGCTCAGTGGCAAAGCACATGTCTAGCATATGTCAGATGGAGACAGCATCTCAATGAGTTCAAGGCCAGCCTGATCTACATAGTGAGTTCCAGGATAGCCAGGGCTACATAGAAAGACCCTGTCTCAAAAGGGGGAGGGCGGGGATTTCTGTAAATAGGTGTTAGCTTCCTCTTAATGAGATCACTTCTATTTTGAGGGTAAAGAGACTGCCTGAGATAAAATTTCCCAATTCTGTATCCATCTGACTTGCATACCTGGTAAAGGTTGGTATCACATGCCATCTTCAGGATGTCTTTCTTGCTCATATTTGTCCCATCACCACAATTTTATGTTCACAAGTCTTCAAGGCTTCTTTTCATCTTGCACTTTAATTTTTCCTTGGCTGAAGAATGGGTGATTTTTGTTTGTTTGGGGTCTTGGAGGTAAGGGCTCACTCTGCAGAGCCCAGGCTAGCCCCAAACTTGTGTTCTTCCTCCAAGCTGGAATCACAGGTATAAGCCGTGCCTAAGCATGTTGCTTTTATCAAGTTCTCTGAAGCATTCATTGTCCTACTCTGCCCCCCCTCTCCTTGAACTGTGCACATACCTAGCCAGAGCACTCTTGACCCACTGATGTGTGAGGGAGACAGGAAAGCTGTACCTTTGCATCTAATTACCTAACCTTTTGAATAAGTCAGGAAAGACTAGGATGACAATATAATAAAGATTTGCAAGATAAGCAATTAGATTATACAGAAAATGGTCTACTTCTTGTCTTCAACAGCCCATCGTTTCTGAAGATGAGACAGCAGCCTTGATGGCCCATCTCTTTGAAATGGGATTCTGTGACAGGCAGCTGAACCTAAGGCTGCTGAGAAAACACAATTACAACATCCTGCAGGTTGTGACAGAGCTCCTTCACATCAACAACAATGACTGGTACAGCCACCGCTATTGAGGACCCATCTTGTATTAAATAACTGCCTGCTGCTCAGAGATGACCTTAGTCTGTCATTGAGGTGTGGCTGCAAGCCCTTGCTTGTTTTTAATCTGATGAATCTATATCGAGTGTCACTGAATTGTCAAAACAGTACCTGTTACAGTATTTTTTGGAGCAAATCAAAGACCAGAACTTAAATTTTCATTTTAGAAATGGGATAAGTAGTAGAAAGACAGTTTTCAGCTGATCTGGACAGAGCTCTCCGCTGTAGTATGTGGAAGTGTGTTACTTGGACTTCTGTAGACCGCTTTCCTTTTGCTTGTACTGAAGTTGAGTATTTTCCTTTGTTACATGTGGATGTTTTTGATGGGCTGTTAAATGTTAGTTTGGTTTTTGTTTTTTAAAGATTAACCTTGAATGTTTTCAAGAATTATTCTCCTAATTTCTGTAACCAACTCCAAGCTTCCTAGCTATGTGACATTAAAGGACAGCAGATCAAGAAAGTCATTTCCCTGTAAGACTTAGTTAAATAAGTAACCCTGTGCTTTCAAAAGACCCCAGTGGTGCGGTTGAGTGTTCACCTGGCAGGACGGAAGGGCATGCTAGTTAACCCACCGGCACCCATTGAGCAGTGATTGTTGAAGTTATTTTGCATAAAGTTTTATTTAAGGAAAAATCCTAGGTAGTGTAAAATATTTCGCTAATCGCATGGAGAAGAGGAAACCCCACCTGTTACATAAAAGGAAAAGGTAAATACAGCAGTCTTCTGTGACTGTCGGAGCAGATCTTAAGAACAGATACGTGCAAACATTCTTCTCGGTAAGGTTTGGGTACGTGTGAGGGACAAGGAAATGCTGGTGACTTCTGAACGTTGGTAACCCTCTTCTGAGGTGTCCAGCCCCAGAGAGAACAGGAAGTGCTGGATGGAGGCTAACCCACCAAAAGGTTAGTTTAACTCTAGGATAAATGAGAAGAAGCTTGCTTCCAGAATTCTAGGTCTCATTTAGTTTATCAAAGGGAGCTTTGGGTACAGGTGGTGAAAGAAAAGGTAACAAAACACTAAAGATTTTATTCATAAAAAGAGAAGGAATCTGGACCCCAGCTCAAAGGGGAAAGATAGTTAAAATAGTATTATTTAACTTAGTTGGTATTTATAATGGCGATTTTAATTACTCATAATCTGTTTATTTACAGTCTAACTCTTGAATGCTTCTAAATAAACCACAATTCAAACTGCAAGCCAACCAGGCCGTTTATTATTTAAAACGTTTTCATGGGGTTTGGGGTAGAAATGGAACCGCATGGTTGTGGGTAATGAGGTGGATTTGGAGTCGAACCTGTCTTGACCATCTGGGTCCAGTCGTTCCTTCCGTTGTACTTGTACATAACCGCTTAAAGAATTATGAATAAATGTCCTTTGAAACGCTTACCTGGACTAGTTAGTTGGTCCTTGCAGAATTTGTTTTCCCTTGAGCCGGAAGTGTCTTCCAGCGGCGGGCGCTCTGGGGGAGGGGCGGAGAGGCGGGGCCAAGCCTGCTTGGACTCCGAGCTTGAGCTTGTGATAAACGCGCAGCTCCGCAGTTTCAATTATGCTGAGGGCGTCGTCCACTTGGGGTAAGGCACTCCCGGGACCCCCTACCCTTACTTTCCCTTTTTAAAGCAAGAGCCCAGGGACATTTGGGCTTTCTCAGCGCCCAACGTAGTGCCCAAATGCGACTAACGGCCAGTGTGGTAGGATTTAAAATCCTTCCTCAATGAAGTCCTACCTTTCCCTTCCTTGCCCACCTGATGCCCTTGGCAAAATCCCTAGTAGAGAGGGAAACTTGGATCCTGGAAGCCAATGATCCCTGCTCCCCACCTGCCGCACATTCATCTCCCAGGTCTCCGGTGAAGGGAGCTGATCGTCCCGCCCTGGGGACCACCCCACCTTAGAAGCCCCTCTTCCCAAAGGAGCATTCCAGAAAATCCAGTCTTGCAGCTGAGAAGAGCCTGGAATCCCAGACCTAAACCAGGTGAGTACAGTGTCTTTATTTTAGTCCAAGAAGATCTAAGTATGTCTTAACGAGCTGCTTCGTTCCAGCCACTACTCGGGGCTTTTGGGGGAAAGTTCAGAATTATCCTTGACCTTTCCTAATGAAGACCAGACTCAAATGTGACAGTGAAGAACAGATTGAGCCTCCCTCCCAGTTCCTCTTCAAACGGCTTCTTAGCCACATCTCTGATCTCTCAATCAAGAAGCCCTGATTTTCTGTTATAGACAGACTCCAGAGTGGAAACCTCCCTTCTATACTCACAGGCTGACTTCGGCAATTCTGCCCTGGTGCTTGCTCTTGGATTTCTACAGAGTAATCCCTTGATTAGGGAGGACAAAGGGACCCTGCACTGCTGTGCTCCCCTCCCCCAGTCTTTGAAGTAAATGATAGTTCAGCTTTTCCTGGAAAAAAAATTCTACGTTCACTTATGGACGTCCCTTAAAGTGAAGTAACTTCTGCTTTTCTTTGGTTTTCTCTATTTGGACTCTCATTTTTAAAAAAGGCCCCAAGGCGCCGCCCACACCTCTCCTCTCTAAGCTAAGCTTGCTTGGATAATGGTAAGGCTTCTTGGCAATCTTGAAAACTGAAAACCAGAATTATATCTGGCATCAATGCCAACAGGCTAATAGCACTGAACCTTGTTTTATTTCTCATTAGTGAAAAACCCCGCTGAGCTATGGGTAAGGCATTCTCCCAGCTCACCTCTCAGCAGGATGAGGACAAGTCGCTCCTACCTGATAACCCAGCCAGAGCCAGCAAGGCTGCCAACTACTTCAGCAGGGGTAGCGGCAAACCACCGTACTCCCATGTGCCTTATGCAAGGGTTGCTGGTACCAGCTTTGTGATTTGTCCTACCTGCCTAGGCAATGGGGAGATCCCCCGAGGTGAGTAGCCCAAGGCTCTGGAAATACCCTTGGAACCAGGGAGAGATCCAGACTTGCCCCTCTGTATCTCCTGGAGTAGGTGGCCAGGCTAGTTCATGCTCTCTTAGTCTCAGACTGGCCAAGGAGAAATATTCAGGTCCTACCATTGCTGTTCCCAGACCTAGAGGAAAGTTTCTTGTCCCTCTGCTCCTCAGACAATACTGAGCTGCCAGCCTTCCCCCCTGTGTTCTCAATCCTGCTGTGGGATGGAGGCAGTGTGCTTCTGGCCCAGCTAGATGGAGTGGGAGGGTTCTTGGGGGAGGCTAGCACGGGAAATATTTGTCATGGACACTTCTTGGCCTCCTCTCTCACCCTCTTTCCCTCTACAGAGCTGGAGAAGCAGCTGGTAGCCCTCATCCCTTACGGAGACCAAAGACTGAAGCCCAGACACACGTGAGTGTCATCCATCCCTAGGGGCTGCCTCACCTTTCTCTTCTGGTTTATCGCCTGGTTTTTCCCCCATCCAGGACGTTCAAGTCACGCTGTGATTAAACTTACATTACCTTTGAGTTTCCAGGGATTGTCTTTTAAGAATGATAGTGTCAGCAGCTGGGACTGTGATTCACTGAGAGTTTGCATGAGGTGCTGGGTTTGATCTCTAGCCAAAATAAAAAAATAAAAAAGCGGGGTCAGGGAAGAAGATAAATGTCATAGTTTTGCTAATTACCCTTGATTCACAATGTAGACAATGTATATTGGAATATCAAACCCCATAAATATGTACACTTATATGTCAGTCAAAATATAACTTAACAAGAACAACAAAGGCCACATAGATCGCAGTAGATGTGAGCTCAGGCCATTTCGTGACTGTAAATCCTTCCAGGAGGGAACAGGTTGCCCTGGTTGCAGCTCCCTTTGTTATAACAGTTTAGATCTTGTGTTCTTCCTAAAAGAGGTAGAAAACCAGCCACTCGGTTCAGAAGCAGCCCTGGGTTTCAATGCATGTGGGTTTCAGATCACATTCAGCCCATGACCCTGTATGTGATCAGCATCCATTTGACAAGGATCCCTGCAACCTCCTCCAAAATCCCTCGGCTTCCACCTGAGAACTGTTGCCCGGCCTCCCCAGCCACTGTACTAAAAACAGACCCTATCTCAGGAAATGGCTGGGGGGTGGGGGGTACAGGGGCTTGCTGCCCAACCTGATGACCTGAGTTCAAACCCCAGGACCACATGGTAGGAGCAAAGTAACTCCCACAAGTTGCCCTCTGGCCTGCACACACATGCTGTTGCACATACATACAAAGTAAATCTGATAAAACTAGAAATGGTGTCCCTCATAAAATACTAGGTTCTTTCTAATTCATATCTCAGATTGAATTGCATGGATAGATAGTATCCTGTTCTGAGTACTGAATTTAATTAAATATTAAAACTCAGAGCTCTCAAAGAGTCATACAGATGGTTTCAAGTGGTGAGAGCAGCATTCATTGAGGTCTTGCTGTCTGCCAGGAACCATGATTAGTTTTTTTTTTTTTTTTTCCCTCTGTTGACTCATAGGAAATTCTGTGAAATAGATCTAATTATCTCCACTTTACAGACGTACTGGGCTTTTGAAGAGGTTAAGTATTACCATTCAGTGTTATTGGGTCAATGGGGATAGAGATCTGGGAATGGAAGCCATGTTAACTGCCTTCCAATCCTGTGCTGAACCACAGCTAGAGAGCTAAGTATCCAGTTGCCAGATTGTGTGCACCTGTCTGGAGAGGAGCCTCTGAATCCCCTCCTTAGATTGTCTTGGTGTTCTCAGACTTTTCTCCTCCATTCTGGGGCCTATTCTCACACAGGAAGCTCTCCGTGTTCCTGTCGGTGATCATCTGCCTGCTTGCTTTCTCCCTCACCATCTTTTTCCTGTATCCACGGTCCATTGTCGTGTACCCCGTAGGCCTCAACTCCTCCATGGTGACCTTTGATGAAACTCATATACGACTCAATATGACGGTAGGTGGTAGGTGTCCCTGATTTCATCCCTACCTTCTCCAAAACACTTCCATCTTCCTTGTAGCCTAAGGTGAAGGTACCAAGGATCTTGTGGTATGCAGAAGGATGCTGAGAGGCTACATGAGCTCCATAGTAGATTGTATGAGATTGGGGCTCTGCATAGTGAAGGGTTAGAATCTGGGCCAGATCATTCCGAGGGTAGAATAAGGATGTCAGGACAGAATGGAGAGAAACTGAGCAGAATAAAACTGAATCCTCAGCTAGCAAACTTTGATTGATTGATGGGTTTTCACTGTGTTGCCCTGGGCTCAAGTGATTCAGCCTCCAGAGTAACTGGACTGAGGGGATGTGTTGTGGAATATCATTTTAAGATGTGTTACATTTGTTTATGCTGTGGAACATTTGTTTTAATGATGCAAAGATGTGTTGCATTCTTTTATGTTGCATTTGTTTAACTCTGTGAAGCTGTGTTACTTTGTCTGTCTAAAATACCTGATGGGCTAAAAAGAGCCGAACAGCCAGTAGCAAGGCAGGAGAAAGGATAGGTGGGGCTGGCAGGCAGAGAGAATAAAACAGGAGAAATCTGGGAAGAAAAGATTGAGGAGCAAGAAAGGGAGGAGGAGGAAGACTTCATGGGCCAGCCATCCAGCAATACAGCAAGCCACGGAGTAAGAAGTAAAGAAAGGTATATAGACTAGAGAAAGAGGCAAAAGATAGATGGGAAAATTTAAGAAAAGCTGGCTAGAAACAAGCCAAGCTAAGGCTGGGCATTCATAAGAAAGAATAAGACGGCTGTGATTTATTTGGGAGCTGGGTGGCGGGTCCCCCAAAACAACCAAAGAGTAAAAACAACACCAGGGGGTGGACCACAGGACCTGGCTCGGTGTTACTCCTTAAGAGCCTTCAGAGTCACTAATAAATACTGTCCCTTGTGCCCTCGGCCCACCAGGGTAGGATGGGACTCAAGCCACAGAGCCAGGCTTCTGCAGCTGCTTGTGCTTTCCCTGTGGAGGGGAGCCATGCTCACCATTTCTTTTCCTTGCTGCCCTCTCCAGAATATCTTGAACATCTCCAACAGCAACTTCTATCCCATCACCGTGACACAGCTCACTGTAGAGGTTCTCCACCAGACCTCTGTGGTAGGCCAGGTCACCAGCAGCCTCCGCCTGCACATCGGACCTTTGGCCAGTGAACAGGTAACATCCCTCTTCCTGACCAGCCCTGCCCGCAGGTGTGGACATCTGTGGTAGTGGGAAGGGGCGGCCTCGGCTAATCTCGTGCCTTTTTGATTGACAGATGCCTTACGAAGTCGCCAGCAGGATTGGGGATAACAGCACATAGTAAGTACCCTTTGACCTCTTCTACCTTCTTCCTTGGCTTAAAAACCCGGTTAATATTCACTGAGGGGTTGGCGAGGGAAAGACGTTGGCCACCATGACCTGAGTTTGATCTTCTCGTCTTACATGGTAAAAAGAGGAGAACCCACTCCCATAAATTGTCCTTTGACAGCCACATATGTCATGACCTAAGTGTGCCTGAACACACACACACACACACACACACACACACACACACACACACACACACACACTTGGTGTTCTTTTAGTTTTTTTTTTGTTTGGTTTGGTTTGGTTTGGTTTTTTATTTTGTTTTTGTTTTTGTTTTTCGAGACAGAGTTTCTCTGTGTTGTTTTGGTGCCTGTCCTAGATCAACCACTGCCTGGCCTTGTTTTTGTTTTTTAAGACAGGGTTTCTCTGTGTAGCCCTGGCCCATCCTGGAACTCACTCTGTAGACCAGTCTGGCCTCAAACTCAAGATTTGCCTGCCTCTGCCTCTGCCTCTTGAGTGCTAGGATTAAAGGCATGTGCCACCAACACCTGGCAAACTATACTTTTTAATTTAAAAAATATCTAATTGGCTGCAGGCGGTGGTGGCACATGCCTTTAATCCCAGCACTCAGGAGGCAGAGGCAGGTGGATCCCTATGAGTTCAAGGCCAGCCTGGTCTATAGAGCTAGTTCCAGGACAGCCAAGCCAGTTACACAGAGAAACCCTGTCTCGAAAAACAAAACAAAAAAATCCACTTGGCTTTGTAATTGCTTCAGACTCAGGAACCTACATTTGACCTGCCCCCTCCTGGCAGGGTAAAAGTCCATCACCTCTACCTATTGGACCTAGATTAGAATAATGGGTAGAACTTGGTTAATCTTTACATGAGTTGGACTCTTTGAAGCTCTGTGGAAGAGTAGTATCTAGTTTTCTGCTGAGAGAGAGGCCAGCATATGTCTGAGCCAAGAACATGGATGGCCAGGTGGTCAGGCTCATCTTAGAGGATAAGGGATAAGGGGTTGAGAGAGGCATCTTGGAGGCCCCTGATGGGAGGCGAGCAAACTGTGTTGGCTTGTGGCTTGTAAGTCCCCTCTTTGAGATTCCCAACCATCTGTAAAAACAAGGCTCCCTCTTCTTTCCCTCTCAGCAAAATCTGTTCGTGGCTGAAAATCAAAGTCCACCATGTTCTTCTGCACATCCAGTAAGTATGGCGTGGGGCTCCCACATCTCCACCCCCGCGTCGGCCTCACCTCAGCTGCGTTTTATGAGGTAGAGTTGTGGTAGCTCACATCATGAGTCTTTGTTAGCTCCAGGGAACAGCAAGTCTGGGGCCTGTCCTAGACCTTACCTTGCTTAGGAGCCCTGTCTGGAGCTTCCAGAATACCGGTGTGGTAACTGCCCTGGTGTCCTGGCAAAGCAGGGGGCAGAAGGAAGTGGGCAGCGGGAGGTCCTAGGGAATGAGGCCAAAGCGGCCCCTTCCCTCCCAGCCGTGGCAACAAAGCCTACTTTCTCTCCAGGGGTGCTTTGACCTGCTCCTACCTGAGCCATCCACAGCAGCTGCCCTTCGAGAGCTTTGAATATGTGGACTGCAGGGAGAACATATCAGTGCCCCACCTGGAGAGCCCTCGGCCAGCCTAACAGCGCTGCCCCGGTCCTGCAGGCTCCTGCAGGCTGTCTGCATCTCAACTCCATGGAGCTCAAGGAAGGACTCGCCGAAGGAAGCAAACTCCTCTGACACCCTCAGCACAAGGAGCTTCTTGAACCATGCCGTAGGCTCTGACTCCTCAGATGTCCCAGAGTCACTCTGACAGTCCCCACCTCTAGTCCTCTGTGCTGAGAACTGTCTGACTGTCCTGGGGCTGAACATGGTTGCCCGGCTCTCCCAGGGTGGGTCGTCAGTTGGAATGAAGAGAAAGCTTATCTAGATTATTTTAACAGCACAGATGAATCCTTTTCATGTTCTCCCAGTTATAGTGGCCTTGAGGACATGCAGTGCTGTCCCCAAGGTCTCTTTAGGTGACTATAAATGTTCTCTTGTGCTGTCTGCTATGGTCATGTGGTAGTGATGGTGGTGACGGCCTGCTTCTCTCGACCTGCATACGACACCATCTAAACCTCTTCTCTGTAGAGCAGCTTTAATGTTATCGTCACAGCAGAAGCTAAAGTAGCTGAGGAGAGGCCATCTGGTCTACCCTAGACCAAAGGCAGAGTCATTTGAAAAGGTATTTATTAAAGGTAAGTTTCTAAGTAAGTTTCTCACAATCCAGAGCCCATGTGAGTATTCACAGGTAGGTCAGGCAGAAGAGTATTCCCAGTGGCTGTGTTCAAAAAGCCTGAAGGACATAAAGCTTTTAAATGTCAGGACAGAGCTGTGGGCTCCCATGGGTTCTCCGCTCTGCATCAGGCCCACCCTCTGTTCCCAAGGCCTCTGCTGTCCCCTGGGCCTTGACTGAAGAATGATAGATTCACCAGAACTGGACGATCCCTCCTTGCCTGTCTTGTGCACTGAAGCCAAACCCCAGGTAACCCCCAGGCTCCCCCTGGACTCCAGATAGAGGCGGTATCTGTATTGCAGGAGAGCAGGAATGTGTGTTCACTAAAGCCAGCTAGCTTTGCCCTTTAGACAGGTGGAGGGACGAGCGTGGTGGGTGTGGTGGGGAAAGCTGAAGTTGAAGGTGGATGGATACAAGGACATAGGTGACAGAACTATATAACTAGCTGGGACTACAAGGAGGGAGGGGAGTCTGTCGTTGCCAAGCCAGGGTTAAGGGACCAACAAAACACAGAGACTCAGGGAGGTCAGGCTGAGGTTGCGATGTATAAACCACCAAATGTGAAAGGTTTTTAATCAATAAATTCGATTGAGCCATGTTGAAGGAAAATGGGGTTCCTGGGCAGATGAGTGAGGATGCTGGTATACACTCCACACCTCAGACCATTTCATTTTCTGTGTGCCTGCATGCGGAGGTCAGGGCACAACCTTGGGTGTCCTTCCTTGGGTACTTTTTTTTTTAATGTGTTTTATTTTGAGCCAGGGTCTCATTGTGGAGCCCTGACTGTCCTGGAACTCACTATGTAGACAAGGCTGGCCTCAAACAGAGATCTGCCTGCTTCTACCTCCCCGGGGCTGGAATTAAGGTGTGTGCCACCATGCCTGAGTTTTTGTTTTGTTTTGTTTTCTGAGACAGGGTTTCTCTGTGTAGTTTTGGTGCCTGTCCTGGAACAGGCTCTCTAGACCAGGCTGGCCTCGAACTTACAGAGATCCACCTGTCTCTGCCTCCTGAGTGCTGGATTTAAAGGTGTGCACTACTGCCCAGCTGACAAGCCCTATCCTTAAAACAGTCAAGGTCCAGGGATCTACCTATCTCTGCCTCCCTGGTCCTGGGATTAGGGAGCACGTGCCACCATGCCCAGTTTTTCTCACATGGGTTCTGAGGATTAAACTAAGGCCTTTGTAGCTGCAAGATGATCACCTGTGTTCCCTCCCCAGGCTTCAAACCTTTGTGCTGATAGGCATGTAGACTTCCAAGACCTTCCGAAACATGTTCTGTTTCTCTGACTTCTAAGAGATTACCCCCAGAGGCTTTTTTCCATTGTGTATTCCTAAACTGTCTTTGAACTTTAATATTCCTGTTCCAAGCCAGTTCTCATTCTGTCCAGGCCATCCCACTCAGGCATCATCCCTAGACTATACATAGTAAGACAGGGCTCCTTACCCAAAGGTGATGCTCCATGGACTAATATGAAATGACCCATTGGTCCCCAGTTATGACTGACATGTCTGAGGGAGGCCTTCTCAGCACTGGAGCAGAAGGGACTTCACAGGACTCGTGTGTCTTCCTGGAGGCTGATTTTAAGGGCTCCCAGTGCTGCCTCCTCTTCCAGCGTGGGCTGGTGAAGAAGGGAGATCTGGAGTTTTGGGGGTCTCCTGGCCCTCTGCTAAATGGAAAGTATGACACCCAGGAAGACAGAGGCCTGAGGACTTTAGCAGGCCAGCCCCTTGCCCCTTTCTAAGGTCATGTGTCCTCAGCCCAGTGAGACAGTACCCTCCCTGCGTCACCCGCCTAACAGCTCAATACCTAATATGTACACACACACACACACACACACACACACACACACCCCGAGCGGACTGTGCAAAGCTTGGACATCCATCCCTACCTGCTCCCTCTTCCCACTGCACTCTAGTGCGAATGGCGGCCCCTCCCTTCTTAGGCTGTATCTCAGTAAGCTTGGTTAGAGTGATGGTCATTAATAAGCCCAGGTGTCTGTCATCACTGGATGAGGAACAGTGGTAATAGCTGTAGGAGGCGCTAGCATGAGGTGGGCTCAAGACCATGTTCTCCCTTGGCTTGGCCCCAAACAGTGTGGACTCGACTTCTACTCTCGTCCATCCTGGACCTCCAGGTGTGGGTCCTTCTGCCCTCCTCCCCCATCCCCTGCTCAGGAAGCCGACCAGCCTCCTGGTTCTTTCCAGGAATCACATTTTAATCCCAACTAGCCTCCTCTCCAGATGTGGCTGGCTTTTTGGAGTAGACAGGTTGCGAGTGGAAAGAAAGTGTGGTTACTGTCTGTCTTTTGTTGCTGTCTAGGTTTTTTGTTTTGTTTTTTGGTTGCTTTTCTTTTTGCTTTGTGTTATCATCAGGTCTTGGAGTCCATCTCTGGATCACCACTGCTGGATGTAATTAGTCGACTGAAAAAGTGAGGAGACAGGAGGCAAAACAAGTTAGTCGTTTCTGGGTGGGCTGCTTTCGGAATACTGTGTTCCGTCTCTGAGGCCAGAGGACTCAAAGTCAGATAAAGACAGAGCAGCTGTTCCTCTGCCCAAAGCCGCTGAGAACCTGCACGGGTGTCCTCGCCCTCGGGCCGCACCCCACCCACTCCTGCCCTTTCAGACTCTGATTGGGAGTTACCCGTTGGTAGTCTGGCCTGTGGCTCAAGCCTACAATCTCATCTACTTGGGAAGCCGAAGTGGGAAGAGCACAAGCTCAAGGCTTGCCTGGGGGACAGAGAGGGTTCAAAGTGAGCCTGGGAAACTTAAGATCCTGTCTCAAAATTTTGAAGCGGGAGGCTAGAGAGAGAGCTGGCAGTGAGACTGCTTGATGGGGCCACCGCACTCTGGAGGCAGAGGCAGGGGGATCTCTGAGTTCCGGGGCAGCCTGCCTGGTCTATAGAGGGAGTTCCAGGACAGCCGGGGTTACACAGACTTGAAGAAAAGAGGGGGTGGAGAACGGGAGGAGGAACGAGAGGGGGATCTGTGGTTGGTATGTAAAATGAATAAAAAATGTATTAAAGAAAAAAATAGCAATGAGAAGAAAAGAAGTGCTAGCTGATCTTGGAGGACTGGAGCTCTGTTCCCAGCACCCACGGCAGCTCACAACCGCCTGTAACTCCTGCTCCGTTGCTGGCCGCTGGCCGCCTCAGACACCTGTGCAATACGCTTTAGAAACGACTCTCTCTTTTTTTTTTTTTTTTTTAAGTAAAAAATTTTGTTTTGAAAGGAAGGTGGCATAGAGCAGAACGGAGCGGAGCAGTCGGGGGCAGAGCGCTTGCCTGGCATGCACAAGGCCCTGGGTTCAATCCCCAGTCCCACCAAAGTAATTTCAAAACAAAACCCAGAAGTGACTTTTAAATGACTCCAGTCCTCTCCCGGGGCCCCTGCTAAGAAGCCCTCTTGCCTCTCACCGTGAGTCGGGAATATGTAGAAGAGCTAGCCTGGCATGCACTCGTGGGACCTGATAAAGACAAAGCACAAATCACTCACCTGGGAGTTGCTAAGGAGGCTGGGGGTGGGAGCAGGCTTTTCCTGGGTCAAGGCACAGATTGAACCTACGCTGAAGAATTCCCAAGAGGAAGCCATTCTGTGAGTCCCCTGTTCTACGGTTTACAGGGCTCAGTTTTATCTGCCAATAAAGGCTACTGGTGCTGGGAAGGGTCAGAGAGGACAGGGGCCAGGGTGGGCGCAAGGGTCTCCAAGGTGGTACACTCACCAGGACCTGGAAGGATTGGGGGTCCACGTGTTCTGCAGGATTGCTGTCCGTCTTTTGGGGCCCCAGCTGGCTGAGGCTGGCTGGGGCCTTGCCTTTGGGTGCCCTTCTGTAGGTCATCCTTGAAGGTGCTCTGTGTGGGAGGGGCTTGCTCCTTTGGTGGCTTTGGCCCAGGTGGTGGCTGTGGGTCTGCCTGTCCCTGTGTCTGCTGTTTGGTAGGTGGCAGAGGAGGCCCTTTTGAATCCTGAGGCCCCTTTGAATCCTGAGGCCCCTTGGAGTCCTGAGGCCTTTTTGAATCCTGAGGCCCCTTTGAATCCTGACGTGGCTGAGATTTTTTCTCAGAATGCTGTCTCTTCTCTTCCTGTTTCTTCTCTTCCTGTCTCTTCTCTTCCTGTTTTTTTGCTTCCTAGCAAGAAACCCCCAGCACGTGACAGTCTGTGTCCTCACCTCACTTATCTGCAAGATGAACTCTGGGTTGCGGAGCCCAGAGGACAAAGGGGAAGCGCAGTGTCTCTATCCCCTGGAGTTAGAGGATGAAGCTAGGCCTGGGCTGTCTCCTTCCCTGACAGAGTACCCAAGCATGGTTCTGAGTCCCATTCTCAGTCAGCTAATTCCTGGGGCTGGAAAGATGGCTCTGTAGTTCAGAGTGCGTGTATTAGTCCTCCCACCACCCACATCAGTAGTTCACGGCTGCCTGGAACTCCAGCTCCAGGGTTATATATTAAAACAGGTTTTCTGGATATGGTGGCACACACTTAAAATCCCAGAACTTGAGAGGTAGAGGCAGGAGAATTGCCACAAGTTGGAGGCCATTCAGGCTGGCACCACAAGCCAGGGCTGCAGACTGAGACTCAAAACCAAGGAGCTGGGTAATAATAGCTCAGCTGGCGAAGTGCTCGCTTTACCGGCGTGAGGACCTGAGCTGGGTTCCGCAGAACTCACGATAACAAGCTGGCCGTGACGGCCCATATTTACAACCCCAGCACTGGGACCCCAGAGGTCGGAGGATCTCTGGAGCTCAGTGACCAGCCAGCCCAGCTTACTTGACAGGCTTCGGAACCATGAGGAACCCTGTCTCAAAAAGCAAGATGGGCAGCGATGTGGGTGTGGGCATTTAATCCCAGCACCCGGGAGGCAGAGCCAGGCTGATCTCTGTGAGTTTGAGGCCAGCCTGGTCTACAGAGTTAGTTTCAGGACAGGCACCAAAGCTACACAGAGAAACCCTGTCCCGAAAAAATCAAAAGCAAGATGGATGGTGACTAAGGAACAGCAAAGGCTGTCCTCCCCCTCTACATACGTGTTCACATATGTGCACGCCCAAAGTGTGTCTGTACACACAAAAAACAAATACTGGTTCACCTGTGTCCTCTGACTTTATGTGTGGTTACCAGAAAATATAAATTCAGGCCTGGAGTTGTAGCTCAGTAGCGTAACACTACTTCCCCAGTGTGCAAAGCCCTGGGTTCCACCCCAGCACCTCCCACCATAAAAATCTTACTCATGTGGCACACATTAAGTTTTTAATGGACAGTACTGTTTCAAAGCATTTGCAAGGAATTATTCTTTTTTATTTGTATGGATGTTTTTGCTTGCATGTATGCATGCATACGTGTATGTATGCATGTGTATCACATGCATCCCTGGTGCCCACAGGGCACAGAAGGGGATATCAGATCTCCTGGAACTGGAATTACTTGCGGATATGAGCCATCCTGTGACGCTAAGAACCAAACCTGGGTCCTCTAAAAGAGTAGCCAGTGTTCTTATCCACTGTGCCATCTCTCCAGCCCATTTTTATAATTACGGATATGTGAAGGAAGGGGTATGTGCATGTGAGGGCCGCTGCCTGTGGAGCTGGATGTGCAGGCGCCATGAGCTGCCTCTACAAGGGTACTGCAGGAAAAGGAACTTGTGTCCTCCGGAAAAGCACTCTTTTTTTTTTTTTTTTTTTTTTTTTAATGTATACAGTGTTCTACTTGCATATATCCCTTTAGGCCAGAAGAGAGCACCAGATCTCATTACAGATGGCTGTGAGCCACCATGTGCTTGCTGGGAATTGAACTCAGGACCTCTGGAAGAACAACTGATGCTCTTAACCTCTGAGCCATCTCTCCAGCCCCGGAAGAGCACTCTTAACCACAGAGTCATCTCTACTCATCTCTCCAGCCACAGGGACACCTTTTTTTTTTTTTTTTTTTTTTTTTTTTGTTGAGGACCGAACCCAGCAGAGCTAAATTCCCAACCCCGACACTTTGTTTTTATTAAAAGCATTTGAGCTCAGGAAGAGTATTTGCAGCCCTTCCAAAGGGTCCACAGTAGGTTTCTAGCACTCACATCGGCCAGCTCACAAACACATGTAACTAGTTTCATGGGTTCTGACACCTTCTTTTGACCCCTAAGGGCACGGACATACAACATGCAGACACACACACACACACATAAATAAAATAAATATGGACTGAAGAGATGGGTCAGTGGTTAAAAGCACTGGCTTCTCTCTTCCATACAACCCAGGTTAAATTTCCAGCACCATATGATAGCTCACACTCATCTGTAACTCCAGTCTTGGGATCCAACACTCTCTCCTGGCCTCCAGTGGCACCAGGCACACATATCATACACAGACATACATGCAAGCAAAAAGCACATACATACAAAAATAAATCTTAACTATATGTACATAGGTGTGGTGGAATACACCTTTAATCCCTGCACTCAAGCAGAGGCAGGTGAATCTCAATAAGTTCAAGATCAGTCTGGTCTACATAGTATACTCCAGGCCAAGTAGGGCTACATGGTGAAACTCAAAAAAAAAAAAAAAAAAGAAAGAAAAACATCCATATAAGAAAAGTATTTAGTCAGCCATGATGTCATATGCCTGTAATCCCAGAATTTGGGAAATGGAGGCAGGAAAATTGTGATTATTAGGTTAGCCTGGTCTATACAGGGCTACATAGTAAGACTCTACCTCCCACCAAAAACTAAGTAAAGAAAACAAACAAACAAACAAAAATACAGTTGAAAAGCCGGGTGGTGGTGGCGCATGCCTTTAATCCCAGCACTTGGGAGGCAGAGGCAGGCAGATCTCTGAGTTTGAGGCCAGCCTGGGCTACAGAGTGAGTTCCAGGAAAGGCACAAAGCTACACAGAGAAACCCTGCATCGAAAAACCAAAAAAAAAAAAAAAAAAAAAAAAAAAAAAAACAGTTGAAAAAGATTCACACAAGTTCTGCCAAAGATGCTGAGAAATGTAAATTGAATACTGTGGGGTTGTTTGTCTGTTTTTGTTGATGTTTTGAAACAGGGTTTCTCTGTGTAGCTTTGGTGCCTGTCCTGAACCTTGCTCTGTAGACCAGGCTAGCCTTGAACTCACAGCCACCTGGCTCTGCCTCCTGAGTGCTGGGATTAAAGGCGTGCGTGCCCCACCACTGTCCAGCTTGAATACTCTAATTTTATATACAAATTAAATATAAACCAGTTCATTCTCACTAGCCACATAGCAAGGATTCAGTTGCACACAGTTTCAGGCCATGTACACACACTAGTCTCAACTAGTTACTAGGAGGCTGAGGTAGAAGGAACTTTTGAGCCCAGAAGTTCACAGTCAACCCAGGCAACAGAGTGAGACCTCATCTCTTCAAATACCCTTTTGGGACTCATTTCCCCCTCCACCCACCTACAACGGGAAAACTGAGCTAGCTTGCCTCCTACCCCAGGAAACAACATTCACAAGCTCACCATCCACTTCCTAGGAAGTCTGTCATCCTTTTCCACTCACACTTGCCCCCTGGAGGACCCTGATGATGCACCAAGCCCCTGCATGCACCTGCTCCTGCTGCTGCCCCCTGGAGGACCCTGATGATGCACCAAGCCCCTGCATGCACCTGCTCTTCCTGCTGCTGTACCATCATCGCCTTCCTCCGTTCCAAAGCCATCTGTCGACGCCGAGCCTCCCAGTGGTAGGCACTACCCATGATGATACGGTGATAGCCCCAGCAGGGTGTGAGGGCAGGAAGAGCCCAAAATGATGCCACTGCACCCAAACTCCTCTGTTGCCTCCCACCCCAGCCACACTGTCTGTTACCCGGACCACCTCACAATGTAGCCACTGCCAGGGCAACTGGGCAGCCCCCTGAAGTGTTGGAGGTTGAGGCCTTATCCCCAAGGCTCATGGGGAATGCTGTAAGTCCTCCAGAGTCTTGAGGAGGAAAAAGATACAGTCCCTGGGGTTTCAGTGGACCCTGAAGACTATTTTGGTTTTTTTTGTTGTTGTTGTTTTTGTTTGTTTGTTTTTGAGACAGGGTTTCTCTGTGTAGTTTTGGTGCCTGTCCTGGATCTTGCTCTGTAGACAAGGCTGGCCTTGAACTCACAGAGATCTGCCTGGCTCTGTCTCCCGAGTGCTGGGATTAAAGGCATGCGCCACCACCACCCGGCATAGAATATTATTTTTAAAGTGTGTTACTTTTTTAATGTTGCATTTGTTTAACTCTGTGAAGCTGTGTTACTGTGTTTGTCTCAAACACCTGATGGTCTAATAAAGAGCTGAATGGCCAATAGCGAGACAGGAGAGAGAAACAGGCGGGGCTGGCCAGCAGAGAGTATAAATAGATGGAAAATTCTGGAAGGAAAAAAAAAAAAAGATGTAGCCAGAGAACAAGGAGAGTTGGACTCCAGGGGCCAGCCACCCAGCTACACAGCAAGCCACAGAGTTAGGAGTAAGATTTACAGACGTGGGGCTGAAGAGATGGCTCAGTGGTTAAGAGCACTGACTGCTCTTCCAGAGGACCCGAGTTCAATTCCCAGTACCCACATGGCAGCTCACAACTGTCTGTAATTCCAGTTCCAGAGGACCCAATATCCATGGCAAAACACCAACATACATAAAATAATAAATAAATAAATAAATAAATAAAGATTTACAGACGTAAGAGAACAGGAAAAGCCCAAAGGCAAAAGTAGATGGAATAATTTTTTTTTTTTTTTTTTTTTTTTTTTTTTTTTTTTTTTTTTTGGTTTTTCGAGACAGGGTTTCTCTGTGTAGCTTTGCACCTCTCCTGGAACTCACTTGGTAGTCCAGGCTGGCCTCGAACTCACAGAGATCCTCCTGGCTCTGCCTCCCGAGTGCTGGGATTAAAGGCGTGCGCCACCACTGCCCGGCTAGATGAAATAATTTAAAGTTAAGAAAAGCTGTCAAGAAACAAGCTAAGCTAAAGCTGGGCGTTAATAATTAAGAACAGGGGCTGGAGAGATGGCTCAGTGGTCAAAAGCACAGGCTGCTCTTCCAGAGGTTCTGAGTTCAATTCCCAGCACCCACATGGTGGCTCACAACCATCTGTAATGAGATCTGGCGCCCTCTTCTGGCCAGCAGTCATATATGCTGTATACATAATTTAAAAAAAAAAAAAAAAAAAAAAAAACACACCTCTGTGTGTGATTTGTTTGGAAACTTGTTGGCAGGCCTCCCAAAAAAGAGCAAAAACAACCAACAACAGGGATCAGCTTGAGTTTTAGGGTCAGATGCAGGTTTAATCTTGGCTGTGTCACCTACTAAGCTGAGGGAACTTGGGCAGGCCACTCAGTGTTTCAGAGCCCCGCCCTGTATAGGATGCTGGTATGCTTGGAAAACGCCTGCCTTCAAAGTGGGGGACTCGGCTATGAAAAGCTGGAAAGAACTGTCCCAACTCTGATGTGGGACAGGAGGGGTGCTTTGTCTTGCTGGATCCTTCTTCAGTAAAAGGGTGACAGTTCCTTCTCTCAGCACCCAGGGGTGCTCTCTCATCTGCAGCACTGGGTACTTCAAAGTGATAGGATACAATAGATAAAAATGGACTTGTCACTGGCCTTAAAAAAAAAAAAAATGGAGGGCTGGAGAGATGGCTCAGTGGCTGCTCTTCCAGAGGTCCTGAGTTCAATTCCCAGCAACCACTTGGTGGCTCACAACCATCTGTAATGAGATCTGGTGTCCTCTTCTGTATACAAAATAAATAAATAAATCCTTAAAAAAAATTGGTACTGGTATTTTGTGTGCTAGTCAAACTACCACTGATTTATATCCCTAGTCGTCTTTTTACCCTTTTAAAAATTATTTATTTTGGGTTTGCCAAGACAGGGTTTCTCTGTGTAGCCCTGGCTGTTCTGGAACTTGTTCTATAGACCAGGCTGGCCTCGAACTAGATCTGCCTGCCTTTGTCCTGTGCCACCATAGCCTGGCTCTTCTGTTTGTTTACCTTTTTAAAAAAGTTTAAGTTAGGGGCTGGAGAGATGGCTCAGAGGTTAAGAGCACTGCTTGCTCTTCCAAAGGTCCTGAGTTCAATTCCCAGCAACCACATGGTGGCTCACAACCACCTGTAATGGGATCTGGTGCCCTCTTCTGGCCTGTGGGGATATGTATAGACAAAACAATGTATACATAATAAATAAATAAATCTTTAAAAAAAAAAAAAAGTTTAAGTTAGGTTCTCACTAAGTTACCAGACTGGTCTTGAACTTAAGACCCTTCTGCCTCAGCCTCTCAAGGAGTTGAATTACAAGTTTGTACCACTAAACCCAGCTTGGACATTCATCTTCACATCATGTTTATCTTTGTATAAACTAACTCTAAAAAGTGGGGCCACGATGGCTCATATGTCTAATCCCAGAATCCGAGGAGCTAAGGGAAGGGGAATGCTACAAATTCTAGGCCAGCC